>NC_143045.1:25685000-25850000 GCF_057628025.1 Oncorhynchus mykiss | reverse complement strand
AATAATAAAGAGAGGAAGTTTTGGTACTATGCCAATCACAGCTAATTTTCAGTTTGCCTCCCCACTCCCTTCACTGACAGTTCTGTCAGAAACTGCTTGAGAAACTGCCCTTTGCTAAAAATATTTGTTCCTCTTTCTTTTTGACCATTTTAACGTAAAACAATCACATTAAGGTACTTAATTACCCAGAAATGATTTGATATTGCGACAAATGTCCAATGCACTTTTTTTGTAAACAATTCTTGCTGTTCCTGCCTGCCCTCTATCTCCATACTTCCTTGTTCCCCATACCCTGTTTTCCATGTAGCCAGTGTGAAAGTTAGGGTTACACACAGACCAGTGTGCTACTGACCTTGATGGAGACCTTGGTGTCCTTGTGGGCCACTTTGAGGGCATTGTGGAACACCTTGAGGTCCTCCTCCAGGGCTAGCGTGGCTGCGGGGAGCTTCTGCTGCTCTGCCTCTACATGCTCCACCAACCGCACCGGCGAGTCGATGAACTGCACCCGCTTGCTGCCCTTCAGGCCTGTCAGCAGCCTCTCATGGTACTTGGTGTACTCCCTCACCCACGTGTTGCAGTTGTACACATAGACCACCACCACGTTCTCGTAGGCAAAGCCCGGGAACACCACAAACCACTTGGACAAGAAGTCTGTCTTGAAGCGGTTGCTGGGCCCCACGTGGGTCAGGTCCACTACGATCTCGTAAGGCTTGGCGTAGTAAGGCTTCAGGGTCAGCAGCACATGGTAGATTAGAAGGTCTCCGTTGATCTGGCCTGTCTTAAACCTGCGGAAAGAGAAGGGAAGGAGAAGTTGAGGATAGGTCTGATGGAAGATGAGTTGGTAGAAAGTGCACTCTCAGCCAGCCAGGTCTACCTCTAAAAATAAATACTTTTACCGGTTAAATCAATTCCAAAATACTGGTATTTTCTGGTCTCTTTGGTTTAGATAGAACAGTCTCACAGTGGATTCATACAGATAAAAATCACAAATTCATACCATTCTGAAAGCACTTCATTTGTGCATGAACTTGTTGTGAATGAGCTTTCTATTGTAATACTGTACACAACATATTTTTGTTACAGGGCTCTTCTGAAATAGAGACCTTGGTCTCAGCATGACTGTCAAAATAACAGTTAAATAAATCAAAAATAATTCAGCTTCTCAGGCCTAGAAAGAGTTCATCGCTAGCAGTATTATTAGTATCATTTACTGGTAGCTGGCAGTCTCAGACTGAATTGTGGGCTTATACTAATTTACATACACCCTTGTGTCTCTTTTCAGACGTTGTGGGCTACAGAGGTGGAGGCTCAACGAGCCCAGAAATAACCAAGTCAGAAAAAGACTGAAGGGGGAGGGGGGTGCATTTCAAGAGGCTTGGGTCACAGCAGGTGCCAATTCTGACACTGATTCTGACGCCCGCTCCTTATACTGACATATTCCCCGTCAGGTTCACCTTGCCCCACACTCACTCTCACTCAATCACTCACAGGCTGTGCCCTTGCCCAGGTAAGTGATGCCCACACAATCTCCAACATAAATTGTACAAAAAAAGTAATGACCAAATAATGTGTTTCTGCGGTAAGACTCAGCTTATTTTAAGTGGACATTGCAACGAAAATGACAAAACGACGATTTGGACAAATTTAACATAGATGTCTAGATTATTCTGACATTTACTGTGCATAATACGTTCCTGAAAGGTACTGCATAAATAACTTGTAGCAAGTTAGTTCTATGGTAAGGCAAGTCTACTTCAGTAACACATTGACTTATTAATTAATTAATTTAGTAAACTGTGATGTACTGTGACAGAAGGGAAGACTTATCTGGGCTAGTTAGCAAAATGTTTTATAAATCACGTCTGGTCTTATCAGGTGAATGATAACGGCAGGGAGAAGTAATAAACTTTCACAACTCGATAGATATTTTTCATTATTTTGACCTACTCACGTAATAATTTGAAGAGGAAGTGTAAACGCCAACATAGCCTATTTGTAGAAAAGGTCATCCAAACACATTTTTGCTAAATGCAGACGTTTATCTGGTTAAACAAAGGTTAGCCATGTGTTGGCAAAAATGTGGAAGTCAAGAAAGCTTACCAGCAGCACTTCCCGTGACCTGTACTCGCGGGTGCTTTTCAAAGTTTATGTGTAATAAGCTCCAATGAGTGTAATGAACTCAATATTAGGAGTTGAGAAATAAAGTTGACATCATCAGAAGGAAGATATTTTCTACTGTAAATATGTCATTCAAATTGTGTTTATTTTGTTGTTGGTAGGAATATTTATTGGGGGGGTCCGCAAATAATACATTTTAAAAAACACCCTGAAATCACTCTGCAGACCCCCAAGCATACGTATCTCATACAACTTCTATAACTACATTTAAACGTTAATAATATCCTCTTATGGCTGCGATCCCCGTACAGGGATCAACATCAGGGGAAATTTCAGAGTGACAACTAAAAATACAACGTTGTAACATTAAACATTCTTGAAAATGCAAGTGTCTTACATCCTTCAAAAGATTAGGATCTGGTAATCAAACTACGTTTTCCGATGTAAAATAGCTATTACAGAGAACAAATACCATGCTTGTTTAAGAGCAATCAACAACAGAAACATTTTCCGCCATGACAGTTGTTACACATTCACATCTGAAGGTAAAATGATGACTTACATTCTGATATCTTGCTCTTATTTCTCTTCCTGAGGGTCCCAGTGATCAAATGAAGTGCCGTTTTCTTTGATAAAATCCATTTTTATAGCCTAAATCAAAACATTTTGTAACCTGTTTGTGCTGTCAATTCCATCTCTATCAATTTTTTACGGAGCATTCAACGTAATTACACACAGTAAACCATGGTTTATCTAGTCATGGTTGGTTTCAGTGCATTCCTCTGGATGTTTGCAACACAGCCAAACGTCATTGTTTTTTTTTGCGGGGAGTATTGACCGAAGTGAACTGATTTGAAGACTACGAGCAATGACTACCTTGCGCACCAATAATTTTAGCGAAGCTTCGTTGATTGACTGTACTTCTGCCCAATGACCACTAATCTTCTTGAAATCTAGCAGGGTAGATAGCCAATGAGCTGAGGTAAACGCCAGTATGTAATGGTTTTGGGTTGGACCACCATTCCTTGTTTGTAAATGCACGCGTAAGGAACTCCATTCTCGCCTTGACCATCAGAGGAGTTGCTGTGACGCTTGTTACGCACAGCAGTATTTTGGAAAGTTGTATTTTCAACGATTCCATTTAAGACATCATGGCGAATAAATCATGAAAAACGAAGTCAAAGTATACAGATTTGCACCAGATTATAGAAGAGATTGATCGGGAAAGTGAGACAGATTTTTTGTTTGAGGAATCTTTGAGTGTTATGATTCAAACAGGAGCTGAGGAGCTGTTTCTGCAAGGACAGGACATACTTCTGGAAGGGTAAGTGCTAATGCTGTTTTATGAAATATAAATATATATGGTCCTGTGTCTGCTGGTCTCTACTTTGGCCCGTGACCCTCGCCCCACCTGCCGTAATGTGGACCTGGTGAGTGGCATAGGCTACGAGGGCACGGAGCACACAGAGGGGGCATAGTGGGGCCCTGCGATGCCAGCGTCATGCTGGAGGAGGTCCAGGTGGATGATGAAGAGCAGGGAGAAGAAGAGTGGAAGGAAAGGGAGGAGTAGCAGGCAAGAGGTGGGGTAAGGAGCCAAACGGGGGATTCAGGAACAGCTGGAGAAATGTCCATGCAGATGCAGTGTTTCAGCTCCAGTGATTCGTGTCTGGAAGTCCCACAGGATCTAGAGAACATGCCCCTAGTGGTGTGATGAGCATTGCATGCACTCCCTCTAGCCTCAGAGAGCCATGCCTGGCTAGGAGCTTAACTTCACTAAGGCACAGAGATATCAAAAGGCCAGATCACCTCCAGTCTTATGCCTCAACAAGTCAAGACCAATAATGTTATTTTTTCTAAGAACTGCATCTATATGTAATTGAATTTAAGAGCTTTTACATATTTGTTTTGTAAAATGCAATAATCTGATGTAATTTTGATTTCTAGAGAGAACTTTTGAATTGGTGGTAGGCTATCGGCGGCAGTAAGACATTCATTTGAAATAATGTGCTACCAACAGCACCCTACGGCCAACAGCCCAAGTGAATTGACCCTTACTGCAAAGGTTCAACTGCCCAAGTGAATTGACCCTTACTGCAAAGGTTCAACTGCCAAAGTAAATTTACCCTAACAGCAAAGGTCCAACTGATGAAGTACATGTACCCTTACTGCAAAGGTCCAACTGATGAAGTACATTTACCCTTACTGCAAAGGTCCAACTGATGAAATAAATTTACCCTTACTACAAAGGTCCAACTGATGAAGTACATTTACCCTTACTGCAAAGGTCCAACTGATGAAGTACATTTACCCTTACTGCAAAGGTACAACTGATGAAATACATTTACCCTTACTGCAAAGGTCCAACTGATGAAATACATTTACCCTTACTGCAAAGGTCCAACTGATGAAATACATTTACCCTTACTGCAAAGGTCCAACTGATGAAATACATTTACCCTTACTGCAAAGGTCCAACTGATGAAGTAAATTTACCCTTACTGCAAAGGTCCAACTGATGAAATACATTTACCCTTACTGCAAAGGTCCAACTGATGAAATACATTTACCCTTACTGCAAAGGTCCAACTGATGAAATACATTTACCCTTACTGCAAAGGTCCAACTGCCAAAGTAAATTTACCCTTACTGCAAAGGTCCAACTGATGAAGTACATTTACCCTTACTGCAAAGGTCCAACTGATGAAGTACATTTACCCTTACTGCAAAGGTCCAACTGATGAAATACATTTACCCTTACTGCAAAGGTCCAACTGCCAAAGTAAATTTACCCTTACTGCAAAGGTCCAACTGATGAAGTACATTTACCCTTACTGCAAAGGTCCAACTGATGAAGTACATTTACCCTTACTGCAAAGGTCCAACTGATGAAATACATTTACCCTTACTGCAAAGGTCCAACTGATGAAGTACATTTACCCTTACTGCAAAGGTCCAACTGATGAAATACATTTACCCTTACTGCAAAGGTTCAACTGCCAAAGTAAATTTACCCTTACTGCAAAGGTCCAACTGATGAAGTACATTTACCCTTACTGCAAAGGTCCAACTGATGAAGTACATTTACCCTTACTGCAAAGGTCCAACTGATGAAATACATTTACCCTTACTGCAAAGGTCCAACTGATGAAATACATTTACCCTTACTGCAAAGGTCCAACTGCGCAAGTACATTTTTCCTTACTGCAAAGGTCCAACTGCCCAAGTGAATTACCCTTACCCTTACTAGTGGTTAGAGCGTTGGACTAGTAATCGGAAGGTTGCGAGTTCAAACCCCCGAGCTGACAAGGTACAAATCTGTCGTTCTGCCCCTGAACAGGCAGTTAACCCACTGTTCCCAGGCCGTCATTGAAAATAAGAATTTGTTCTTAACTGACTTGCCTGGTTAAATAAAGGTAAAATAAAAAAATAAATAAAAAAAGGTCCAACTGCCCAAGTGAATTTACCCTTACTGCAAAGGTTCAACTGCCCAAGTGAATTTACCCTTACTGCAAAGGTTCAACTGCCCAAGTGAATTTACCCTAACAGCAAAGGTCCAACTGCCCAAGTGAATTTACCCTTACTGCAAAGGTCCAACTGCCCAAGTGAATTTACCCTTACTGCAAAGGTTCAACTGCCCAAGTGAATTTACCCTAACAGCAAAGGTCCAACTGCCCAAGTGAATTTACCCTTACTGCAAAGGTTCAACTGCCCAAGTGAATTTACCCTAACAGCAAAGGTCCAACTGCCCAAGTGAATTTACCCTTACTGCAAAGGTCCAACTGCCCAAGTGAATTTACCCTAACAGGAAAGGTTCAGGATCTTTGTACTGGTGGATCATTGACATATTAGTCATTTAGTGGTGGTCTTATCCAGAGCGACTTTCACCTAGCTGACTTGGTGAAAAATCTGTTCAAGTGCCCTTGAGAAAGTCACTTTCACTTTCTCAAGGGCACATGGACATATTATCCACCTAGTCGGCTCTGGGATTTGAAACGGTGACCTTTTGGTTACTGTGTCAACGCTCTTAAACGCTAGGCTGCGTGCCGCCCCTACACTATGCCAACTATACATAATGGCAGTAGTAGTACTGGGAATATTTGATTAACTAAGTGTAATATTGAGTATATGTAGAAAGTATATTTTGTTGAACATAAGACATGCGTCAAATTGAGATATCTAGTTTTGGACTGGTTGTACACTCACAACTACAATATGTAATAGAATGGAAGCCTATCCTGTTTACTTGTCTGGTCCTGTACCTGTTGAACTTTGGTCTTGTACGTCTATATATCTTGTTTGATGTTTTTTTTTTTATATCTTTTTTATAAATTCAAATATGCCAACATGCTTGCTCTTCAGACATGAGTTAAGTTAAAATTATTACTTTACACCAACTCAAGTGAACTTCCTTTCCCTCATCTGAAGTGATTCCATGCACAAATACTATATCAAGAGTAAACTTTGAACATCTTGTTGCCATCCTTGGCTGGGCACAAATAATGCATTGGGTCTGCAAAGCCTCCTTGCTACATTAATAAGTCTGCCCCTCTTTGATCTAATATTCTATGAGAGGAGCTCCACAATACTTTTGATCTAACATTCTATGAGAGGAGCAGGAGCTCCACAATACTTTTGATCTAACATTCTATGAGAGGAGCTCCACAATACTTTTGATCTAACATTCTATGAGAGGAGCAGGAGCTCCACAATACTTTTGATCTAAGATTCTATGAGAGGAGCAGGAGCTCCACAATACTTTTGATCTAATATTCTATGAGAGGAGCAGGAGCTCCACAATACTTTTGATCTAACATTCTATGAGAGGAGCAGAAGCTCCACAATACTTTTGATCTAATATTCTATGAGAAGAACAGGAGCTCCACAATACTTTTGATCTAACATTCTATGAAATTAACAGGAACTCAAGCAGTAGAACATTTAAAAGTGCCGGTACTCAGCTCCTGTCCAAGTCAAGCACTGACTGCAATGAATACAGGGGGTGGCATGTGTACAACGATCGCAGTGAAATAGATGCTGTGAAATGATTGAGTTTGAGTTTATTTTATTTTTGCAGGGGCAGTGTACATTAATCAATGTTTCAGTAAAAGTGCCGGTTTGAGCCAGCCGGCTAATTTTCAACCGCAATCCCTGAGCAGGTTATTAAAAACAATTACAATATAGATAATCATTGAGCAGTGAGCACACGCAGAGCAACATAGGACAAGAAAGACTTAGCATACAGACAGAGCAACAGAGAACAAAAAGCAGCAAGACATTATTCCATTAATGTAAAAAACCTCTCCTGGCACTAGTTTAATAGGTTCTATTAATATAGTCAATTACAAAAGTGTATGTTGTATTTAAATTTATATCAGGAACATAACCCCTAGGACAGTTTAAAAAACAATTATTTTATTGAAATATTAAAATCTCTGCCCTTGATTAGGTTGACTGAAGATGCTTTATTTTGACACAAACTGCATTGATGAACAAGAACATGATGAAGAACCAAGTGTTAAGTCAAATTGCAATCCAAACTCGGACAAAACAGAAATAGGATATAAACTGAGTGTACAAAATATTAACACTGTCCTAATTTGGAGTTGCACTTTTCCCTAATTTTGTTGTGTTATAGCTTGAATTTAAAATCAATTCAATTGAGATGTTTTGTCATTGGCCTACAAACAACACCCCATTATGTCAAAGTGGAAACGTGTTTGTAAGATTTCTAACAAATGAACAACAAATGAAGAGCTGAAATGTCTTGAGTCAATATGTATTCAACCCCTTTGTTATGGCAAGCTTAAATAAGTTCAGGAGTAAACCTTTGCTTAACAAGTCACATAATAAGTTGCATGGACTCACTCTGTGTGCAATAATAGTGTTCAACATGATTTTTGAATGTCTTCCTCATCTCCGTACCCCACACATATAATTAATTATCTGTAAGGTCCCTCAGTTGAGCAGTGAATTTCAAACACAGATTCAACCACAAAGACCAGGGAGGTTTTTCAATGCCTCGCATAGAAGGGCACATATTTGTAGATGGGTAGAAAAAAACACACCAAAAAACAGACTGAATATCCCTTTGAGCATGGTGAAGTTATTTATTACACTTTGAATGGTGTATCAATACACCCAGTCACTACCAAGATACAGGTGTCCTTCCTAACTCAGTTGCTGGAGAGGAAGGAAACTGCACAGGCATCTCACCATGAGGCCAATGGTGACTTTAGAACCGTTATAGAGTATAATGGATGTTAGGGATGCACAATATATCGGTGACCATATCAGAAATCGGCCAAAATTAGCTAAAAATGCCAACATCGGTATCAGCCCGATGTCTAGTTTAACGGCGATATGCAAAGACGATGTCAAAGCTGACGTGCATACCTATATAACGTAGGTACATGATGTAATGACGCCACGTAAAATGTTGCGCTACACGTGCAACACAGCATTCCTTACCAAGCCCACAATGTCTGCTGTGTGGATCGAGCAGTCAACAAGTCGAGCAGTCATTCGAAGGATTAAGGACATTTCAGCGAGATAAGTTAAAGGCAAAATCCATGAACGGCAAGGTAATGGAATCCATTGCCCTTGACAATCAACCGTTCTCTGTCGTGGGTGATGTTGGCTTTCGCCAACTGGTTGAGCACCGGTACACACTACCAAGTGCGCTGTTTTTCAGATGTTGCCATACCGCAGTTACACAGTAATAGCGTCACTGCTATTAGCTTCACGACTGACATGTGGACCAGCGATATCAGCCCTATGAGCATGCTAAGTCTGACAGCAGAGTGGGTCATCGAGGATTTCGTACTGAGGAAAGTTGTATTGCATGCTCAGGAATATGCTGGTTGTCATACAGCTGCTGCCATTTAAATGGCCTATGATAACATCTTTGAAACATGAGCACACTAGCTAGCTCCATTCAAACAACTGACTGGAGAAATAAGCTCATCAACTGCGCCTGCAGCAGACGTGATACCCTCTGTCATGGCATTGAAACACCTGCTCAACAAAACTGCCGACAGGCTGTGAACAAGCGATTCGGTGGCTCTCTCTTTACTGTGCTGCCATCACGCTATGTACAATGCAGACAAGAAACAGGGTTTACGTGTAATGTTACATACACAGCTGAACAAGATGGAAACAGACACCGTGACAGTGAGCACCGAGGAAGAAGCCACGGACAGACAGAGCTTAAACTTCACTGCTTGACATATACATACAGTTGAAGTCAGAAGTTTACATACACTTAGGTTGAAGTCATTAAAACTCATTTTTCAACCACTACACAAATTTCTTGTTAACAAACTATAGTTTTGGCAAGTCAGTTAGGACATCTACTTTCTGCATGACAAGTCATTTTTCCAAAAACAGTTTAACAGATTATTTCACTTATAATTCACTATCACAATTCCAGTGGGTCAGAAGTTTACATACACTAAGTTGACTGTGCCTTTAAAAGCTTGAAAAATTGATGCCATGGCTTTAGAAGCTTCTGATAGGCTAATTGACATTATTTGAGTCAATTGGAGGTGTACCTGTGGATGTATTTCAAGGCCTACCTTCAAACTCAGTGCCTCTTTGCTTGACATCATAGAAAAATCAAAAGAAATCAGTCAAGACCTCCACGTCCACAAGTCTGGTTCATCCTTGGGAGCAATTTCTAAACGCCCGAAGGTACCACGTTCATCTGTACAAACAATAATACGCAAGAAAAACACCATGGGACCACGCAGCCGTCTTACCGCTCAGGAAGGAGACACGTTCTGTTTCCTAGAGATGAACGTACTTTGGTGTGAAAAGTGCAAATCAATCCCAGAACAACAGCAAAGGACCTTGTGAAGATGCTGGAGGAAACAGGCACAAAAGTATCTATATCCACAGTAAAAACTAGTCCTACATCGACATAACCTGAAAGGCGGCTCAGCAAGGAAGAAGCCACTGCTCCAAAACCGCCATAAAAAAGACAGACTATGGTTTGCAACTGCACATGGGGACAAAGATCGTACATTTTGGAGAAATGTCCTCTGGTCTGATGAATCAAAAATATGACTGTTAGCCATATTGACCGTTGTTATGAACACCATCCCAACCGGTAAGCACGGGGGTGGCAGCATCATGTTGTGGGTGTGCACTTCACAAAATAGATGGCATCATGAGGATGGAAAATTAGGTGGATATATTGAAGCAACATCTCAAGACATCAGTCAGGAAGTTATAGCTTGGTCGCAAAGGGGTCCTCCAAATGGACAATGACCCCAAGCATACTTCCAAAGTTGTGGCAAAATGGCTTAAGGACAACAAAGTCAAGGTATTGGAATGGCCATCACAAAGCTCTGACCTCAATCCCATAGAAAATTTGTGGGCAGAACTGAAAATGCGTGTGCGAACAAGGAGGCCTACAAACCTGACCCAGTTACACCAGCTATGTCAGGAGGAATGGGCCAAAACTCACCCAACTTATTGTGGGAAGCTTGTGGAAGGCTATCTGAAACCTTTGACCCAAGTTAAACAATTTCAAGGCAATGCTACCAAATACTAATTGAGTGAATGTAAACTTCTGACCCACTGGGAATGTGATGAAAGAAATAAAAGCTGAAATAAATCACTCTCTCTTTATTCTGACATTTCACATTCTTAAAATAAAGTGGTGATCCTAACTGACCTAAAAGAGGGAATTTTTACCAGGATTAAATGTCAGGAATTGTGAAAAACTGAGTTGAAATGTATTTGGCTAAGGTGTATGTAAAGTTCCGACTTAAACTGTATGATGAAATCCTGGTAGAGAAGGAAACAACTTAACAAATGAACAACGAAACAGCACTGCAAGTAAGTGAAAGAAATAGGTTTTGTTTATGTTTCACTGGTAATGGGGACATATGTAAATGCCAACAAAATAACTTTTTGGTGAGTGTGGTTGTGTGTGTGTGTGTGTGTGTGTGTGTGTGTGTGTGTGTGTGTAGCCTTTGTTTAACTAGGCAAGTCAAACAAGAACAAATTCTTATTAACAATGACGGTCTACCCCGGCCAAACCCGGACGACGCTGGGCCAATTGTGCGCCGCCCTATGGGGACTCCTGGATGATGGCCTTCGAGACAGAGTTACTCTGTCCAGTGTTTGTGTTCTTTTGACCATCTTAATCTTAGCTTTTTATTGGCCAGTCTGAGAAATGGCTTTTTCTTTGCAACTCTGCCTCAAAGGCCAGCATCCAGGAGTCACCTCTTCACTGTTGACGTTGAGACTGCTGTTTTGCGGGGACTATTTAATGAAGCTGCCAGTTGAGGACTTTAGTGAGGTGCTTGTTTCTCAAACTAGACACTCTAAAGTACTTGTCCTCTAGCTCTGTTGTGCACCGGGGCCTCCCACTCCTCTTTATATTCTGGTTAGAGACAGTTTGCGGTGTTCTACGAAGGGAGTAGTACACAGCGTTGTGCGAGATCTTCAGTTTCTTGGCAATTTATTGCATGGAATAGCCTTCATTTCTCAGAACAAGAACAGACTGAAGAGTTTCAGAAGAAAGTTATTTGTTTCTGGCCATTTTGAGCCTGTAATCGAACCTACAAATACTGATGCTCCAGATACTCAACTAGTCTAAAGGACAGTTTTATTGCTTCTTTAAATCAGAAAAACATTTGACATAATTGCAAAAGGGTTTTCTAATGATCAATTAGCCTTTTAAAATTATAAACTTGGATTAGCTAACACAACGCTCAATTGGAACACAGGAGTGATGGTTGCTGATAATGGAACTCTGTACGCCTATGTAGATATTCCATTTAAAAATGTGTTTCCAGCTACAATAGTCAATAACAACATTAACAATGTCTACACTATATTTCTGACCAATTTGATGTTATTTTAAATGGACAAAAAAATAGCTTTTCTTTAAAAAAAAATTCTACGTGACTCCAAACTTTTGAGCGGTAGTGTACATGAAAAGAGAAATGTGGGCTTGATATTGTTGGCATGTGAAAGGAAGGAGAACAACGCTGTAGTGGTGACCACAGTCTATGTTCAACAATTCAACTGAAAACACTGAAACAACCACCGCTTGTCTTTGACACCAAGCCCTAGACCTTGCTGTGTTTCAATCTTTTTTTAACTGCATCTTATTTCTGTTGACAGTTTTAAACCAAAAGCACAAATACAGAAAACAATATCGACTGTATAATTGAACAGAATGAGTGATAGCGACAACTGAAACACTTCCCATGTAACAGGATTCAGCAGCAAGGCGGCCAACCACTTTCACGCCATCTCTACAGGAGTGATAGGCAGCTATTTATTTAACAGAAACTTCCTAAGAGCACAACATTCAGTACTGTCTGTAACAAACTATATGACAAAGACAACTATCCCAGAGTGCATATTAAAATGAAATATGTACATCTTTGTATTGAAACATCCAGTGCTAAAATCACAAACCCCTCTTCTTCCATCACTGTAGACTTTGCTCTGTTAAAACAAACAGGGTGTCATCTGTCATCAGACCTCAGTTTCACAGCTCTCACTTCCTGTCAAGTGAGGCAAGCGAAGGTTCTGTATTCTACCAGGCTGTGGCCTCGCAGCCTTCTACAGCGGTTGCTTTCTGGGCTTCATGTACACCAAACTATGGGGACCTCTCCCAACTGAGAGACACCAACTCATACAGGGTTTTTGATTTTTGTGAACTTGGAGCAGGTTAAGGCCGGCCAGGATTCGAGGGTTACATCCTGTGCAGGCTCAGGTGAGTACAACCAACTTTAGGGTGGGTGATGTAAATATAGAGAATGTGCAAGCAGTTGTGAACAAAAGCCTTATAAATACAGAGTTGTTTGTGGGATGTGGGAGTTTTAAATGGTAAGTAGGAGGGGAAAAAAGCACATTATACAAACACTATCACTAATGTAAGCTAATCAATACTGATTGGACAAAGACATCCTGATGTGAAACATTATAAGCCATTCATTCTTAGAAATGGAACAAAAACAGAAAATATTGTTTGATTCCTCCATTAAACATTCTGATCGTATTAACAGATCACATTTACTCTAAATATTGTATGCCTACTTTGAATTGTAGTTGAGGAAGGAAATGCCAAAAGTGGCGATCGCATTTTACCACACAGCCCTTTATGCTTAAATGTTGCTTGTTTCCTCATGGTACAGCGCGTTTGTAGATACAGTAATGACAGTTGCTTTTCTTCTTTTCATCCATCAGTCATCAGGACACAGCAGAATTCAGATGTTAACAGGAAACAGCAATGGAGGGAAAGCGTCTTGTTATTGTGTTGTTTCTGTGGATGCTGCCACGGGGACTGAATGGCACAGTGACACTTCAACCTAACCTCCACTCTACCAACTTCAGAAGCAGTGAGGTTACTGCAACTTCGGACAATAAAGTTTCACCCTTAGAAATGGCTCAAGAGCCCCTCAACAACGCACCGGACGAAGGACAACATAGCACTGTAGCATCTTCAGTTGAGTTGAAGCTCACAGTGAAAAGTGAACCACAGACTTCAGACCAGGTGTCGACCAGAAACATTCTCAGCTACGATCAGCCTCCAATGCAGCCTTTGCGTATGAGCACAAAGAGGAACTCCCAGTCACCTCAGGACCGCCAAACAACCAGATATAAAAACAAGTCTACGGTGGAGATCACAGCAGATAGAGTCCGGGAAACTTCGCCCGCTATGTGGAATCAACCTCTGGTAAGGCAAGTTACACCCTCCGGCAAGGACGAAGTTAGTCCAACAGCATCACCTAGACCTTCTGAGTTGTCCACTCAAACAACCTCACCGACACCAAATCAACCAACAGAGATCCAAACGGGGCCTACTACGTCCAATTCTCCAATATCGCAGTCCAACGACTCCACAGACAGGAACCGACCCACGCCAACTGTTGTTGGATTTGGAGTGACACCGACTAGAGCGGAATATACTTTGAACACAGGTGGAGAGGCTCAACTATCCAGCACTGCCTCCCAGGCCCCAGTCACAAGCAGGAGATCAACCCCTTCACACCCCACTGAAAGAGGTCCAACAGGCCCATCTGAGCTGCCTAGTGCTGCCACTTCCCCCACCACCCTACCTCCATCTACAGCCATGACCAAATCTTCAACCCACGTCTCCACTCCATGGACGTCGACCAAGCCTGCCAAGACCCTTGCCACCACTGAAGTCTCTGTTACTTCTAGTGTTGCCGTTACCAGCAGCAAGGGTCAATCCACACCAATGGTCCCCACTAAAAAAGAAGTTGCCACTGCGACCACCACGGCAAAAAAGAAACCAAAGCCTCCGACAAAAACTGCAAACAAAGACAAGCGAAAAAAGACGGGGAACCATGGCACAGCGGTGGCTGTACTGATTGGTGGGACGCTGTTCATGATGCTGGTGGGTTTCGGGGTCATCTTCGTGAGGAAGCAAAGACAACAGAGGATCCAGCTGCAGAATACAGCCTGGGCAGGCCCCTCTCCGTTTCTGGACGGTGGAGTCCAGTCTCAAAAGGATTATGACGATAGTGGTGATGTCCATCTGAGGGGCTCCAATGGAATCTCCTTCTCTGGCTTCCTGTCTCAGCAACTCTCCAAGAGGTTCTCTCTGATCCAGGATACTGACCAGGAATTCCAGATGGGTGAGATTCCGTCAGGAAGTACATTCGGAAGAGAGACGGTTTCAGATTGTTAAACCGTGCAACGGGACTGCTGCGTTGAACAAAGAAAATACTGAGGAGGTACAACTTCCAGACAACTCCTCATCTCCTCCGCCACCAACGTCTTCAGAGACCACTGCCACAGCACCCACCCATGACCATCAGCCTCCTTCCTCCTTGCAGGATGTTGATCTGGGGCCAGACAATGCTCCCAATCGCTCTTCCTCTCCCTCTCATACTCCACCAGATATCCCAGAAGCTGTTCCTCCACCACTGTTGGGTGTTCACCTCAGACCAGGCCAGCCCCCCTCCACCAGAGAGCACATATTTCCCCATCCCCCCGGACCCGCCTTTACCCATCTCCAAGCAGTGACAAATAGCAACACACAGGAAACCCAATCTCCTCCCCCACCAACCAACAAAGGAAACCACTTTAACCAAAAAACTAAACTGATGTTTATCAGTGTTTTGCTTCCTCTATCTATACCTTTATCTGATGAAACATTCCATGAAATGGATCTTCAACTAGGCTTATAGCCATAGTTTGATTGTGAAAACCAAGCTAACCCTCTCCCTATTTAACAGGATAACTGACATTGGCCACAATAATCAGCTTTTTTCCCCTATGATCTTTCTTTGGTATGAAGGCAACCAAACGTACACTCAGAAAGCTTTCCCAAATGTTTTGATTCAAGATGTGGATACTTTTCAGATCCATTTTAATTCCGCCTGACCAATCTGTAGCAGTGATAATTATTTCATGCTACAATATTTGCTTTTCTCCAGTGTACTTTTTGGAGAGAATCACACAGGATGTAAAAGCCTAAACATCAGCATCATACCCAGTGGTGAGATAATTCAGAGAAGGATGCACTGCTGAAGTAATGTAATTGTAATATTTTGTGTGTGTGTGTGTGTGTGTGTGTGTGTGTGTGTGTGTGTGTGTGTGTGTGTGTGTGTGTGTGTGACAAGTGAACATTCTCAGAGCATAAGTCAAGTCAATGAAAACAATCTACCCAGGCTGAAATATTCACGGTGAAAGAAGAAGTACTAAAAATAAATTAAACGAAAGGGTGAATTATATAATTAAACTGAGGAACAACAGATGAAATGAATGTGAGAAAGAGTGAGCAGGGAGTTAGTCTCTCAGTGGGGCTGGCCCAACACTGTTAGTCAGTGCCTTACTGCAGTGTTGCAGTTGCTCCCAGTGTACTTCAGAGCTGTGCAGCAGTACACTAACAGTAAAGAGAGACAGAAAGAGGGAAATGTCAGACCCACAAAAAATGCCTCAATGTCTCATTGTTAGGAATTTTATGAATAATGACTAAACAATATCAACATTTAAATAGAACTATAACTAATTAAACTCTACCCTGTTTTACAATATCTGATTAAATAATGTTAGTTCCTAAGAAAGAGGTTATGTAGCATGGATAAGGGGTAATTGGAAATGATAACCATTGTGTAGGAAGGAATGTGTGTGTGTGTGTCTTAAGTAAGCAAAGAGGGTCATTAACCTATGTTTGAACCGACTCAACTATAACTCTGTGGCGATCACTCTGTGGCGGTTTTCCGTATCTGGAACTGTCTGCTAAAGTGGTAATAAATTATGTTGAGACTTCAGGAGGTAATCCAGATATATTGTCTGTCATGTATGTGCGCTAGAGAGTTGTAATGAACTTTTGACCAGGACTGCTTTGTCCTGGTCGAGAGGAGGAAGGACATTTTAAAACCTATGACGTCATATGTGAAATATAAGCTGTTGTACATGGTTCTCGGGGCAGCGCGCTCTCGAGAATAAATGCTATTGGCTAATTTTGATAGACTGGTCTCTGTCTATTTTATGCAAATAAGGATCTTACAAAATCTTAGAACCAGACAGAGTGATTTTAATTGAATTGGTTAATGAACACATATAGGAATTATTAAATTCCTTTGACACTCATCTGAAGAGAAACCACAGAAACAAGATGGGAGACGGAAAGCAACCACCACGCCCAATCACCTACACATACTTGTCAACAAATTAGATGTTAAATGCTCGTTGTTCATCAATCACGTATTTATGCAATAAATCCAATTATGGTAAATATTGGTGTGAATTTGTGTACTACATTAGCCTCATACAGTGAGGCAGACTATAGGCTCAATGGTTAACGCCAGGCTATAATTCATTCTGCTGGGTGGTGAGTGAGGAAAGCGCATCATCTGCCTACACCACAAGCCAATCCCCCACTCCACCCGCCCCTGCCGCTGCGTTGCCTGGAAGATACAGCCATCATAAATCCATTCCCTCTCACCACCCCCCAACTACTCTTCCAGGCATATTCTCCAGCTGAGTACTAAAAGGGATATGTTTCTATTGAAAAATGATTGTAGAACTCCCTGTGTTGATACTGCCACAGACATGAAAGAAACACAAGAGAAGTAGAGAGGAAGCAGCACGAGAAGCAGCTAAATTTGAGAATAATTTCAGTCCTGTTTCATTCTAACTCTTTACACATCTGCAGTTCCAAGTCTGATGTAGATTTCAAACCACCAACTCAGTCTGTCATATCAGGCCTGTCGGGGGTCAATCTTAATCTCCAACACAAACAGATGCCATGTTCATCTCAACACAGTCGGTTCAATTTGCAACAAACAGAATCCATGCCATGTTCATCTCAACACAGGTCAATTCGTTCTACTATCATGACAAGCTATTGTAAGAGTATGACTTTTAGTATTGACTATACATATTTTCTGTGCTCATCATTCTAAAACAATTGCATGTGCTGTGACTACCGTTGGTTTTCACACAAGTAGATTGCAAGGTGGGAAACCTTCTGTGAAAACATATTTTCCCTCGTACAAACACTTGTGGTTTGTGTATGCAATTCTCTTGATGCTTCAACTTATTAACAAAGCTTTCAACATGACAAATTTACAGAACTCAGATAGTCATTTTCAATGATCCCATCTAATAATCTAAGATGAATAGCCCACATTAGTTTGATATCACAGACTCTCACAGCTTATTGGTTGAACACCCGGAACAAACACAGCAGATTGGAGTAGCTATGCAGTTTCACACTTTGGATTGGTCTGGTGTTGCCATGCTAGCACCATGCACTGCACTATGGAGGGTATTTCTTACTGCGTTTCATTTGCTGACATTTTTCTGGAGAATTGTGAATGGTAATTGCTGCCAGCAATTCATGCTGGCTTGTCGCTGACTGATATTGCCAGCAGTAGCAGGGCGGCCTGCTTCGGCAGATGTGCAGAATGAAATATTCACTGCTTGCTTACGGCTAGTTGCAGAACAGAGCAGTTCTGTGGTGCTAAGTACGGAATGCCTAGAACAATAAGCATGATGTTATGCTTCGTGTATATTTCCACGAGGGAAGCCCCAAACTACAGAGGACTGTTTCATTGGCCAAACTATTAAAGAATGACCCACCCAGCCAGCCAGCCAGCCAGGCAGGCAGGCAGGCAGGCAGGCTGGCTGGCTGGGTCATTCTTTAATAGTCAGGGAAAGGCATGTGGGCACAGAAGTGACTTCATGAAGTGCTGATTTAAAAACATAATTACAATCTAAATCTCCAGTGGCACCCCCAAATCACTCCACTCAAAATGAAGTAATCAAATCACAGCACACACACCCACTAAAAACTAGGATGAGACAACTGTACCGTTAACACAAAAACAGTGCTAATTCGCTGCTGAGGGCGGTGGAGGCAGCCAGTCGTTGCAGGTGCCAGATGTGATGTTAGATACAGGGCATTCGGAAAGCATTCAGCCCCTTTCACTTTTTCCACAGTTAAGTTACAGCCTTATTCTAAAATAGGACAACAAGCACACAGCCAAGACAATGCACGATGTCCTTGAGTGGTCCAGCCAGAGCCCGGACTTGAACCCGATCAAAGAGTCTCTGGAGAGACCTGACCCCCTCTGCTGCCTCATTAGCAGCAATCCTCCATTCCTCTCCCTGCCTCATTAGCAGCAGAGGGGGACGGCACTGTGTTGCAATCCTCCATTCCTCTCCCTGCCTCATTAGCAGCAGAGGGGGCCGGCACTGTGCTGCAATCCTCCATTCCTCTCCCTGCCTCATTAGCAGCAGAGGGGGACGGCACTGTGCAGCAATCCTCCATTCCTCTCCCTGCCTCATTAGCAGCAGAGGGGGACGGCACTGTGCAGCAATCCTCCATTCCTCTCCCTGCCTCATTAGCAGCAGAGGGGGACGGCACTGTGCAGCAATCCTCCATTCCTCTCCCCTCCCTGCCTCATTAGCAGCAGAGGGGGCCGGCACTGTGCAGCAATCCTCCATTCCTCTCCCTGCCTCATTAGCAGCAGAGGGGGCCGGCACTGTGCAGCAATCCTCCATTCCTCTCCCTGCCTCATTAGCAGCAGAGGGGGACGGCACTGTGCAGCAATCCTCCATTCCTCTCCCTGCCTCATTAGCAGCAGAGGGGGACGGCACTGTGCAGCAATCCTCCATTCCTCTCCCCTCCCTGCCTCATTAGCAGCAGAGGGGGCCGGCACTGTGCAGCAATCCTCCATTCCTCTCCCTGCCTCATTAGCAGCAGAGGGGGTCGGCACTGTGCAGCAATCCTCCATTCCTCTCCCTGCCTCATTAGCAGCAGAGGGGACCGGCACTGTGCAGCAATCCTCCATTCCTCTCCCTGCCTCATTAGCAGCAGAGGGGGACGGCACTGTGCAGCAATCCTCCATTCCTCTCCCTGCCTCATTAGCAGCAGAGGGGGACGGCACTGTGCTGCAATCCTCCATTCCTCTCCCTGCCTCATTAGCAGCAGAGGGGGCCGGCACTGTGCTGCAATCCTCCATTCCTCTCCCTGCCTCATTAGCAGCAGAGGGGGACGGCACTGTGCTGCAATCCTCCATTCCTCTCCCTGCCTCATTAGCAGCAGAGGGGGACGGCACTGTGCAGCAATCCTCCATTCCTCTCCCTGCCTCATTAGCAGCAGAGGGGGACGGCACTGTGCAGCAATCCTCCATTCCTCTCCCTGCCTCATTAGCAGCAGAGGGGGACGGCACTGTGCAGCAATCCTCCATTCCTCTCCCCTCCCTGCCTCATTAGCAGCAGAGGGGGCCGGCACTGTGCAGCAATCCTCCATTCCTCTCCCTGCCTCATTAGCAGCAGAGGGGGCCGGCACTGTGCAGCAATCCTCCATTCCTCTCCCTGCCTCATTAGCAGCAGAGGGGGACGGCACTGTGCAGCAATCCTCCATTCCTCTCCCTGCCTCATTAGCAGCAGAGGGGGACGGCACTGTGCAGCAATCCTCCATTCCTCTCCCCTCCCTGCCTCATTAGCAGCAGAGGGGGCCGGCACTGTGCAGCAATCCTCCATTCCTCTCCCTGCCTCATTAGCAGCAGAGGGGGTCGGCACTGTGCAGCAATCCTCCATTCCTCTCCCTGCCTCATTAGCAGCAGAGGGGACCGGCACTGTGCAGCAATCCTCCATTCCTCTCCCTGCCTCATTAGCAGCAGAGGGGGACGGCACTGTGCAGCAATCCTCCATTCCTCTCCCTGCCTCATTAGCAGCAGAGGGGGACGGCACTGTGCTGCAATCCTCCATTCCTCTCCCTGCCTCATTAGCAGCAGAGGGGGCCGGCACTGTGCTGCAATCCTCCATTCCTCTCCCTGCCTCATTAGCAGCAGAGGGGGACGGCACTGTGCTGCAATCCTCCATTCCTCTCCCTGCCTCATTAGCAGCAGAGGGGGACGGCACTGTGCAGCAATCCTCCATTCCTCTCCCTGCCTCATTAGCAGCAGAGGGGGACGGCACTGTGCAGCAATCCTCCATTCCTCTCCCTGCCTCATTAGCAGCAGAGGGGGACGGCACTGTGCAGCAATCCTCCATTCCTCTCCCCTCCCTGCCTCATTAGCAGCAGAGGGGGCCGGCACTGTGCAGCAATCCTCCATTCCTCTCCCTGCCTCATTAGCAGCAGAGGGGGCCGGCACTGTGCAGCAATCCTCCATTCCTCTCCCTGCCTCATTAGCAGCAGAGGGGGACGGCACTGTGCAGCAATCCTCCATTCCTCTCCCTGCCTCATTAGCAGCAGAGGGGGACGGCACTGTGCAGCAATCCTCCATTCCTCTCCCCTCCCTGCCTCATTAGCAGCAGAGGGGGCCGGCACTGTGCAGCAATCCTCCATTCCTCTCCCTGCCTCATTAGCAGCAGAGGGGGTCGGCACTGTGCAGCAATCCTCCATTCCTCTCCCTGCCTCATTAGCAGCAGAGGGGACCAGCACTGTGCAGCAATCCTCCATTCCTCTCCCTGCCTCATTAGCAGCAGAGGGGGACGGCACTGTGCAGCAATCCTCCATTCCTCTCCCTGCCTCATTAGCAGCAGAGGGGACCAGCACTGTGCAGCAATCCTCCATTCCTCTCCATGCCTCATTAGCAGTAGAGGGGGACGGCACTGTGCAGCAATCCTCCATTCCTCTCCCTGCCTCATTAGCAGTAGAGGGGGACGGCACTGTGCAGCAATCCTCCATTCCTCTCCATGCCTCATTAGCAGCAGAGGGGACCGGCACTGTACAGCAATCCTCCATTCCTCTCCCTGCCTCATTAGCAGTAGAGGGGGACGGCACTGTGCTGCAATCCTCCATTCCTCTCCCTGCCTCATTAGCAGCAGAGGGGGCCGGCACTGTGCAGCAATCCTCCATTCCTCTCCCTGCCTCATTAGCAGTAGAGGGGGACGGCACTGTGCAGCAATCCTCCATTCCTCTCCCTGCCTCATTAGCAGCAGAGGGGGCCGGCACTGTGCAGCAATCCTCCATTCCTCTCCCTGCCTCATTAGCAGTAGAGGGGGATGGCACTGTGCTGCAATCCTCCATTCCTCTCCCTGCCTCATTAGCAGCAGAGGGGGCCGGCACTGTGCTGCAATCCTCCATTCCTCTCCCCGCCTCATTAGCAGCAGAGGGGGACGGCACTGTGTTGCAATCCTCCATTCCTCTCCCTGCCTCATTAGCAGCAGAGGGGGCCGGCATTGTGCAGCAATCCTCCATTCCTCTCCCTGCCTCATTAGCAGTAGAGGGGGACGGCACTGTGCTGCAATCCTCCATTCCTCTCCCTGCCTCATTAGCAGCAGAGGGGGCCGGCACTGTGCTGCAATCCTCCATTCCTCTCCCCGCCTCATTAGCAGCAGAGGGGGACGGCACTGTGTTGCAATCCTCCATTCCTCTCCCTGCCTCATTAGCAGCAGAGGGGGCCGGCACTGTGTTGCAATCCTCCATTCCTCTCCCTGCCTCATTAGCAGCAGAGGGGGACGGCACTGTGTTGCAATCCTCCATTCCTCTCCCCGCCTCATTAGCAGCAGAGGGGACCGGCACTGTGCTGCAATCCTCCATTCCTCTCCCTGCCTCATTAGCAGCAGAGGGGGCCGGCACTGTGCTGCAATCCTCCATTCCTCTCCCTGCCTCATTAGCAGCAGAGGGGGACGGCACTGTGTTGCAATCCTCCATTCCTCTCCCCGCCTCATTAGCAGCAGAGGGGGACGGCACTGTGTTGCAATCCTCCATTCCTCTCCCTGCCTCATTAGCAGTAGAGGGGGCCGGCACTGTGCAGCAATCCTCCATTCCTCTCCCCGCCTCATTAGCAGCAGAGGGGGACGGCACTGTGTTGCAATCCTCCATTCCTCTCCCTGCCTCATTAGCAGCAGAGGGGGACGGCACTGTGTTGCAATCCTCCATTCCTCTCCCTGCCTCATTAGCAGCAGAGGGGGCCGGCACTGTGCAGCAATCCTCCATTCCTCTCCCTGCCTCATTAGCAGCAGAGGGGGCCGGCACTGTGCAGCAATCCTCCATTCCTCTCCCTGCCTCATTAGCAGCAGAGGGGGACGGCACTGTGTTGCAATCCTCCATTCCTCTCCCTGCCTCATTAGCAGCAGAGGGGGCCGGCACTGTGCAGCAATCCTCCATTCCTCTCCCTGCCTCATTAGCAGCAGAGGGGGACGGCACTGTGTTGCAATCCTCCATTCCCCTCCCTGCCTCATTAGCAGCAGAGGGGGACGGCACTGTGTTGCAATCCTCCATTCCTCTCCCTGCCTCATTAGCAGCAGAGGGGGCCAGCACTGTGCTGCAATCCTCCATTCCCCTCCCTGCCTCATTAGCAGCAGAGGGGACGGCACTGTGTTGCAATCCTCCATTCCTCTCCCTGCCTCATTAGCAGCAGAGGGGGACGGCACTGTGTTGCAATCCTCCATTCCTCTCCCTGCCTCATTAGCAGCAGAGGGGGACGGCACTGTGCTGCAATCCTCCATTCCTCTCCCTGCCTCATTAGCAGCAGAGGGGGCCGGCACTGTGCAGCAATCCTCCATTCCTCTCCCTGCCTCATTAGCAGCAGAGGGGGCCGGCACTGTGCAGCAATCCTCCATTCCTCTCCCTGCCTCATTAGCAGCAGAGGGGGCCGGCACTGTGTTGCAATCCTCCATTCCTCTCCCTGCCTCATTAGCAGCAGAGGGGGCCGGCACTGTGCTGCAATCCTCCATTCCTCTCCCTGCCTCATTAGCAGCAGAGGGGGCCGGCACTGTGCAGCAATCCTCCATTCCTCTCCCCCTCCTGCCTCATTAGCAGCAGAGGGGGCCGGCACTGTGCTGCAATCCTCCATTCCTCTCCCCCCCCTGCCTCATTAGCAGCAGAGGGGGCCGGCACTGTGCAGCAATCCTCCATTCCTCTCCCTGCCTCATTAGCAGCAGAGGGGGCCGGCACTGTGCTGCAATCCTCCATTCCTCTCCCCCTCCCCGCCTCATTAGCAGCAGAGGGGGCCGGCACTGTGTTGCAATCCTCCATGCCTCTCCCTGCCTCATTAGCAGCAGAGGGGGCCGGCACTGTGCAGCAATCCTCCATTCCTCTCCCTGCCTCATTAGCAGCAGAGGGGGCCGGCACTGTGTTGCAATCCTCCATTCCTCTCCCTGCCTCATTAGCAGCAGAGGGGGACGGCACTGTGTTGCAATCCTCCATTCCTCTCCCCGCCTCATTAGCAGCAGAGGGGACCGGCACTGTGCTGCAATCCTCCATTCCTCTCCCTGCCTCATTAGCAGCAGAGGGGGCCGGCACTGTGCTGCAATCCTCCATTCCTCTCCCTGCCTCATTAGCAGCAGAGGGGGACGGCACTGTGTTGCAATCCTCCATTCCTCTCCCCGCCTCATTAGCAGCAGAGGGGGACGGCACTGTGTTGCAATCCTCCATTCCTCTCCCTGCCTCATTAGCAGTAGAGGGGGCCGGCACTGTGCAGCAATCCTCCATTCCTCTCCCCGCCTCATTAGCAGCAGAGGGGGACGGCACTGTGTTGCAATCCTCCATTCCTCTCCCTGCCTCATTAGCAGCAGAGGGGGACGGCACTGTGTTGCAATCCTCCATTCCTCTCCCTGCCTCATTAGCAGCAGAGGGGGCCGGCACTGTGCAGCAATCCTCCATTCCTCTCCCTGCCTCATTAGCAGCAGAGGGGGCCGGCACTGTGCAGCAATCCTCCATTCCTCTCCCTGCCTCATTAGCAGCAGAGGGGGACGGCACTGTGTTGCAATCCTCCATTCCTCTCCCTGCCTCATTAGCAGCAGAGGGGGCCGGCACTGTGCAGCAATCCTCCATTCCTCTCCCTGCCTCATTAGCAGCAGAGGGGGACGGCACTGTGTTGCAATCCTCCATTCCCCTCCCTGCCTCATTAGCAGCAGAGGGGGACGGCACTGTGTTGCAATCCTCCATTCCTCTCCCTGCCTCATTAGCAGCAGAGGGGGCCAGCACTGTGCTGCAATCCTCCATTCCTCTCCCCCCCCTGCCTCATTAGCAGCAGAGGGGGCCGGCACTGTGCAGCAATCCTCCATTCCTCTCCCTGCCTCATTAGCAGCAGAGGGGGCCGGCACTGTGCTGCAATCCTCCATTCCTCTCCCCCTCCCCGCCTCATTAGCAGCAGAGGGGGCCGGCACTGTGTTGCAATCCTCCATTCCTCTCCCTGCCTCATTAGCAGCAGAGGGGGCCGGCACTGTGCAGCAATCCTCCATTCCTCTCCCTGCCTCATTAGCAGCAGAGGGGGCCGGCACTGTGTTGCAATCCTCCATTCCTCTCCCTGCCTCATTAGCAGCAGAGGGGGACGGCACTGTGTTGCAATCCTCCATTCCTCTCCCCGCCTCATTAGCAGCAGAGGGGACCGGCACTGTGCTGCAATCCTCCATTCCTCTCCCTGCCTCATTAGCAGCAGAGGGGGCCGGCACTGTGCTGCAATCCTCCATTCCTCTCCCTGCCTCATTAGCAGCAGAGGGGGACGGCACTGTGTTGCAATCCTCCATTCCTCTCCCCGCCTCATTAGCAGCAGAGGGGGACGGCACTGTGTTGCAATCCTCCATTCCTCTCCCTGCCTCATTAGCAGTAGAGGGGGCCGGCACTGTGCAGCAATCCTCCATTCCTCTCCCCGCCTCATTAGCAGCAGAGGGGGACGGCACTGTGTTGCAATCCTCCATTCCTCTCCCTGCCTCATTAGCAGCAGAGGGGGACGGCACTGTGTTGCAATCCTCCATTCCTCTCCCTGCCTCATTAGCAGCAGAGGGGGCCGGCACTGTGCAGCAATCCTCCATTCCTCTCCCTGCCTCATTAGCAGCAGAGGGGGCCGGCACTGTGCAGCAATCCTCCATTCCTCTCCCTGCCTCATTAGCAGCAGAGGGGGACGGCACTGTGTTGCAATCCTCCATTCCTCTCCCTGCCTCATTAGCAGCAGAGGGGGCCGGCACTGTGCAGCAATCCTCCATTCCTCTCCCTGCCTCATTAGCAGCAGAGGGGGACGGCACTGTGTTGCAATCCTCCATTCCTCTCCCCGCCTCATTAGCAGCAGAGGGGACCGGCACTGTGCTGCAATCCTCCATTCCTCTCCCTGCCTCATTAGCAGCAGAGGGGGCCGGCACTGTGCTGCAATCCTCCATTCCTCTCCCTGCCTCATTAGCAGCAGAGGGGGACGGCACTGTGTTGCAATCCTCCATTCCTCTCCCCGCCTCATTAGCAGCAGAGGGGGACGGCACTGTGTTGCAATCCTCCATTCCTCTCCCTGCCTCATTAGCAGTAGAGGGGGCCGGCACTGTGCAGCAATCCTCCATTCCTCTCCCCGCCTCATTAGCAGCAGAGGGGGACGGCACTGTGTTGCAATCCTCCATTCCTCTCCCTGCCTCATTAGCAGCAGAGGGGGACGGCACTGTGTTGCAATCCTCCATTCCTCTCCCTGCCTCATTAGCAGCAGAGGGGGCCGGCACTGTGCAGCAATCCTCCATTCCTCTCCCTGCCTCATTAGCAGCAGAGGGGGCCGGCACTGTGCAGCAATCCTCCATTCCTCTCCCTGCCTCATTAGCAGCAGAGGGGGACGGCACTGTGTTGCAATCCTCCATTCCTCTCCCTGCCTCATTAGCAGCAGAGGGGGCCGGCACTGTGCAGCAATCCTCCATTCCTCTCCCTGCCTCATTAGCAGCAGAGGGGGACGGCACTGTGTTGCAATCCTCCATTCCCCTCCCTGCCTCATTAGCAGCAGAGGGGGCCAGCACTGTGCTGCAATCCTCCATTCCCCTCCCTGCCTCATTAGCAGCAGAGGGGGCCGGCACTGTGCTGCAATCCTCCATTCCTCTCCCTGCCTCATTAGCAGCAGAGGGGGACGGCACTGTGTTGCAATCCTCCATTCCTCTCCCCGCCTCATTAGCAGCAGAGGGGGACGGCACTGTGTTGCAATCCTCCATTCCTCTCCCTGCCTCATTAGCAGTAGAGGGGGCCGGCACTGTGCAGCAATCCTCCATTCCTCTCCCCGCCTCATTAGCAGCAGAGGGGGACGGCACTGTGTTGCAATCCTCCATTCCTCTCCCTGCCTCATTAGCAGCAGAGGGGGACGGCACTGTGTTGCAATCCTCCATTCCTCTCCCTGCCTCATTAGCAGCAGAGGGGGCCGGCACTGTGCAGCAATCCTCCATTCCTCTCCCTGCCTCATTAGCAGCAGAGGGGGCCGGCACTGTGCAGCAATCCTCCATTCCTCTCCCTGCCTCATTAGCAGCAGAGGGGGACGGCACTGTGTTGCAATCCTCCATTCCTCTCCCTGCCTCATTAGCAGCAGAGGGGGCCGGCACTGTGCAGCAATCCTCCATTCCTCTCCCTGCCTCATTAGCAGCAGAGGGGGACGGCACTGTGTTGCAATCCTCCATTCCTCTCCCCGCCTCATTAGCAGCAGAGGGGACCGGCACTGTGCTGCAATCCTCCATTCCTCTCCCTGCCTCATTAGCAGCAGAGGGGGCCGGCACTGTGCTGCAATCCTCCATTCCTCTCCCTGCCTCATTAGCAGCAGAGGGGGACGGCACTGTGTTGCAATCCTCCATTCCTCTCCCCGCCTCATTAGCAGCAGAGGGGGACGGCACTGTGTTGCAATCCTCCATTCCTCTCCCTGCCTCATTAGCAGTAGAGGGGGCCGGCACTGTGCAGCAATCCTCCATTCCTCTCCCCGCCTCATTAGCAGCAGAGGGGGACGGCACTGTGTTGCAATCCTCCATTCCTCTCCCTGCCTCATTAGCAGCAGAGGGGGACGGCACTGTGTTGCAATCCTCCATTCCTCTCCCTGCCTCATTAGCAGCAGAGGGGGCCGGCACTGTGCAGCAATCCTCCATTCCTCTCCCTGCCTCATTAGCAGCAGAGGGGGCCGGCACTGTGCAGCAATCCTCCATTCCTCTCCCTGCCTCATTAGCAGCAGAGGGGGACGGCACTGTGTTGCAATCCTCCATTCCTCTCCCTGCCTCATTAGCAGCAGAGGGGGCCGGCACTGTGCAGCAATCCTCCATTCCTCTCCCTGCCTCATTAGCAGCAGAGGGGGACGGCACTGTGTTGCAATCCTCCATTCCCCTCCCTGCCTCATTAGCAGCAGAGGGGGACGGCACTGTGTTGCAATCCTCCATTCCTCTCCCTGCCTCATTAGCAGCAGAGGGGGCCAGCACTGTGCTGCAATCCTCCATTCCCCTCCCTGCCTCATTAGCAGCAGAGGGGGACGGCACTGTGTTGCAATCCTCCATTCCTCTCCCTGCCTCATTAGCAGCAGAGGGGGACGGCACTGTGTTGCAATCCTCCATTCCTCTCCCTGCCTCATTAGCAGCAGAGGGGGCCGGCACTGTGCTGCAATCCTCCATTCCTCTCCCTGCCTCATTAGCAGCAGAGGGGGCCGGCACTGTGCAGCAATCCTCCATTCCTCTCCCTGCCTCATTAGCAGCAGAGGGGGCCGGCACTGTGCTGCAATCCTCCATTCCTCTCCCTGCCTCATTAGCAGCAGAGGGGGCCGGCACTGTGCAGCAATCCTCCATTCCTCTCCCCCTCCCCGCCTCATTAGCAGCAGAGGGGGCCGGCACTGTGCAGCAATCCTCCATTCCTCTCCCCCTCCCCGCCTCATTAGCAGCAGAGGGGGCCGGCACTGTGCAGCAATCCTCCATTCCTCTCCCCCTCCCCGCCTCATTAGCAGCAGAGGGGGCCGGCACTGTGCAGCAATCCTCCATTCCTCTCCCTGCCTCATTAGCAGCAGAGGGGGCCGGCACTGTGCAGCAATCCTCCATTCCTCTCCCTGCCTCATTAGCAGCAGAGGGGGCCGGCACTGTGCTGCAATCCTCCATTCCTCTCCCCCTCCTGCCTCATTAGCAGCAGAGGGGGCCGGCACTGTGCTGCAATCCTCCATTCCTCTCCCCCCCCTGCCTCATTAGCAGCAGAGGGGGCCGGCACTGTGCAGCAATCCTCCATTCCTCTCCCTGCCTCATTAGCAGCAGAGGGGGCCGGCACTGTGCTGCAATCCTCCATTCCTCTCCCCCTCCCCGCCTCATTAGCAGCAGAGGGGGCCGGCACTGTGCTGCAATCCTCCATCCCTCTCCCCCTCCCCGCCTCATTAGCAGCAGAGGGGGCCGGCACTGTGTTGCAATCCTCCATTCCTCTCCCTGCCTCATTAGCAGCAGAGGGGGCCGGCACTGTGCAGCAATCCTCCATTCCTCTCCCTGCCTCATTAGCAGCAGAGGGGGCCGGCACTGTGTTGCAATCCTCCATTCCTCTCCCTGCCTCATTAGCAGCAGAGGGGGCCGGCACTGTGCAGCAATCCTCCATTCCTCTCCCTGCCTCATTAGCAGCAGAGGGGGCCGGCACTGTGTTGCAATCCTCCATTCCTCTCCCTGCCTCATTAGCAGCAGAGGGGGCCGGCACTGTGCAGCAATCCTCCATTCCTCTCCCCCTCCCCGCCTCATTAGCAGCAGAGGGGGCCGGCACTGTGCTGCAATCCTCCATTCCTCTCCCTGCCTCATTAGCAGCAGAGGGGGCCGGCACTGTGCAGCAATCCTCCATTCCTCTCCCCCTCCCCGCCTCATTAGCAGCAGAGGGGGCCGGCACTGTGCAGCAATCCTCCATTCCTCTCCCTGCCTCATTAGCAGCAGAGGGGGCCGGCACTGTGCTGCAATCCTCCATTCCTCTCCCTGCCTCATTAGCAGCAGAGGGGGCCGGCACTGTGCTGCAATCCTCCATTCCTCTCCCTGCCTCATTAGCAGCAGAGGGGGCCGGCACTGTGCAGCAATCCTCCATTCCTCTCCCTGCCTCATTAGCAGCAGAGGGGGCCGGCACTGTGCTGCAATCCTCCATTCCTCTCCCTGCCTCATTAGCAGCAGAGGGGGCCGGCACTGTGCAGCAATCCTCCATTCCTCTCCCCCTCCCCGCCTCATTAGCAGCAGAGGGGGCCGGCACTGTGCAGCAATCCTCCATTCCTCTCCCCGCCTCATTAGCAGCAGAGGGGGCCGGCACTGTGCAGCAATCCTCCATTCCTCTCCCTGCCTCATTAGCAGCAGAGGGGGCCGGCACTGTGCAGCAATCCTCCATTCCTCTCCCTGCCTCATTAGCAGCAGAGGGGGCCGGCACTGTGCTGCAATCCTCCATTCCTCTCCCCCTCCCCGCCTCATTAGCAGCAGAGGGGGCCGGCACTGTGCTGCAATCCTCCATCCCTCTCCCCCTCCCCGCCTCATTAGCAGCAGAGGGGGCCGGCACTGTGTTGCAATCCTCCATTCCTCTCCCTGCCTCATTAGCAGCAGAGGGGGCCGGCACTGTGCAGCAATCCTCCATTCCTCTCCCTGCCTCATTAGCAGCAGAGGGGGCCGGCACTGTGTTGCAATCCTCCATTCCTCTCCCTGCCTCATTAGCAGCAGAGGGGGCCGGCACTGTGCAGCAATCCTCCATTCCTCTCCCTGCCTCATTAGCAGCAGAGGGGGCCGGCACTGTGTTGCAATCCTCCATTCCTCTCCCTGCCTCATTAGCAGCAGAGGGGGCCGGCACTGTGCAGCAATCCTCCATTCCTCTCCCCCTCCCCGCCTCATTAGCAGCAGAGGGGGACGGCACTGTGCAGCAATCCTCCATTCCTCTCCCCCTCCCCGCCTCATTAGCAGCAGAGGGGGCCGGCACTGTGCAGCAATCCTCCATTCCTCTCCCTCTCCCTGCCTCATTAGCAGCAGAGGGGGCTGACAAGGTACAAATCTGTCGTTCTGCCCCTGAACAGGCAGTTAACCCACTGTTCCCAGGCCGTCATTGAAAATAAGAATTTGTTCTTAACTGACTTGCCTGGTTAAATAAAGGTAAAATAAATAAAAATAAAAAGCAGCAGAGGGGGCCGGCACTGTGCAGCAATCCTCCATTCCTCTCCCCCTCCCCGCCTCATTAGCAGCAGAGGGGGCCGGCACTGTGCAGCAATCCTCCATTCCTCTCCCCCTCCCCGCCTCATTAGCAGCAGAGGGGACCGGCACTGTGCAGCAATCCTCCATTCCTCTCCCCCTCCCCGCCTCATTAGCAGCAGAGGGGGCCGGCACTGTGCAGCAATCCTCCATTCCTCTCCCCCTCCCCGCCTCATTAGCAGCAGAGGGGGCCGGCACTGTGCAGCAATCCTCCATTCCTCTCCCTGCCTCATTAGCAGCAGAGGGGGCCGGCACTGTGTTGCAATCCTCCATTCCTCTCCCTGCCTCATTAGCAGCAGAGGGGGCCGGCACTGTGCAGCAATCCTCCATTCCTCTCCCTGCCTCATTAGCAGCAGAGGGGGCCGGCACTGTGCTGCAATCCTCCATTCCTCTCCCCCCCTTGCCTCATTAGCAGCAGAGGGGACCGGCACTGTGCTGCAATCCTCCACTCCTCTCCCCCTCCCTGCCTCATTAGCAGCAGAGGGGGCCGGCACTGTGCTGCAATCCTCCATTCCTCTCCCCGCCTCATTAGCAGCAGAGGGGACCGGCACTGTGCAGCAATCCTCCACTCCTCTCCCCCTCCCTGCCTCATTAGCAGCAGAGGGGGCCGGCACTGTGCTGCAATCCTCCATTCCTCTCCCCCTCCCTCACTTGTTCTTCATCCTCTCTCTCCCTTTCAGACTGCTCTTTCCTTGAGCACAGTGCTGCATCAAGATCCTGCAGAGGAGCGGTGGAGACTGACTGGCGCTATCGAGGGCACCCTGCTCTGGCATGCCAGGAGGACGCCATAACCAAGAAGAGGGTATTGAGACAGAACGAGAGAGCCTGCCCACCACTGACCAGTGCCAACACAGCACTAGAGAGAGAGAGCGCGAGTGTAAGAGGGGGGAGATAGAGGGAAGAGAGGTCCACCTTCACCAGAGAAGGAAGAAAAGCAAGGGGGAAAATAGAAAGCAAGTGTACAAGTGAGGAAGATATTGAAAGAAATTAAAAAAGACCCCAAAAGAGAGCCAGCGCAAAAACAGAGTAGAAATAGAAAGGATGCAAGAATATTGACAACTAACACCCCCCAGATTTGACTTGACAATCACTCTGTCCACTCCGCTGCTCAGAAAAAAAACAGGGGGGAGCGAGTGAGAGGGCTGGCCGAGGGAAGGAGGAAGAAAAGAGCGAGATGACGGACTGAAGCAATGGAGAGGATAAGGTGAGTGACTAATGGCATGGAGAGAAAAACGTTAGGAGAGACGGGTGTACATGCTAAGACATGCACACATGACAGGACACACAGTGCTTCACAGAGCAGTGATGTATTTGATTCTGTACCACATTAGCTCAGTGGACTGCAGCAGGGTGATTTGTCGATGGCAGTCTACTGCTTCTCATTAGAGACTTACTATATGCTTCTCTCTCTCAATTTGGTATGTTACTATTGCAACTATTGTTATACAGGTTAAATGCAACCTCAGACTAACTTGCAGTATGCCATGACCTGAACAAGTTTCTAGAGAGAGCTCAGCTTCTTATGTGATGCTATTAACCTGCGACACATGTGTTTGGCAAGCTCTTCGTAACACACACACACACACACACACACACACACACACACACACACACACACACACACACACACACACACACACCAGATAACCAGTAATTTGTGCCAGAGATGACAGGACACAACACAACTGTTTGTGTGCGTGCGTATGGGATCAAGAGTGTGTGTGTGTGTGTGTGCCGCCCTAAATGAATTCAGCCGGCTCTTACTGCAGTATTTCCGAGCTCCTACCCGCTGGCAAGGCATCAAGCTTAACAGCACACAGACTGACTGGGGCCCTTGTAAACTGCATCAAAGCTATTAGATATATCAGTCTGACCCTCAACGAGGACAGTTAGCATATAGCCTGGCGATACAATGATATACTGTTATAAATGTCAGAGGGGTGTTAATGATTTGAATGGGAACGATAGGGAGGAGAGGGGTATGGGAAGGGAGAGGGCTCTGGTTTAAGTAAGGTCCAATCTACCCAGCTGGTTCCCAGTCCTGACTTTCTAACAGGCTGGATTGTTCTGTGGGCAGCAGAACCAGTGTGGAGTGTTTTACTACTGTGTCCAGGTGTTTAATACTGCCTCGCTCCCATCTGGGAGGCTGTTGCTATGCATCAAAGGCTATCTCAAAACAGCAGCAGCTCCAGACAAGGTATTAAATCAATTCTACAGAGATTCCACTGGGGGGAAACTAGGCAGGTTATGAATAAGGGTGATAACGTAGCTAAAACTCCACCAACTACCGTTGTCTAGCAATCTATGTTTGAAAACTAGCATGCTGGCAGATACCCATAGACCTCCAGTCTTCACGCTATTGCTAGACAACATTGGCTCTCAAAACTACCTCTAACTTCCTTCATACTGGACACAGAGACATACACATGGTATCCACTAGTTCAATTGACTTTAGTAGGGCTGTCCCCGACAACAACAACAACAAAAAAATCTTGGTTGACCAATCGATTGGACGTAATTTTAAAACGTGTATTTTTCCGTATATAGACACACGCTATGTTTGAATAAATTAAACTATATGTAGGCTACTGAGCTTGTCTGATGCTTTAAGCACTGCGATTTAAAATTAAGACACAAATTACAAGAGGGAGCCAGAGATCAATAGAGCCTAACCGGACAACAAAAGCCTGTTCCCGACCCTCCTGCCACTGCTGCTGGCCTTAGCAGATTCTGGGGTTATGCTCCATCAGTTGCCAGGCTACACCAGTGGTCGACAACCTTTTCCATTTGAAGTGCTAAGTTACCTTACCATTTCTACTGATCTGCATGCCAGTTTTCACATGCACATTTTCACGGAACAGTTTCATTTCATTTATAATAAATTCGTCATCTCAAAATCAATTTCATGTAGTTAATCAAAATACTATCTAAATGAAAATGATACAAATCTAAAAGTAACTTCTATTGCCATTGCCAATATGTAAAAATAAGCTACATAAAAGACATCACATTGAAGCCTGCAGGTAGAAAATATCCCGATAAGAATAAATATCCTATAAATCACATTGGCTATGCATGGCCTGTTTGCAAGGAACTTGAAACATTGAATCAACTATTAATAGCCTTTTGTATTTGTGCAACAGATAAGAAGCAATCAGGTTTCCACCGGATAGAGCATGACATTTCTTTCCCCTTTCACGCGAGTGGTTATAGAAAGAGAGAGAGCTGGAAAGATTTTTCAAATAGGCTACATTGAGGAACTATTGTCATTCTCAATGGGATGTAAAAACAGACTTTGTTTACTTGCTGTTTGAGGTGAAGAAAAAATGACTTTGAGAAGCTACACAGTATTGGTGAGTTAAGACAATCAGAAATAGTATCAGATCCCCAAAACGGGCACACTTAACCTACATACATCTGCGTTCAGGCCAGGTAGCCTAGGCATACTTCTATGCATGTCCTTACTCAACATTGACAGAAGCACTCCAAACAAAAGACAATGAATAAATTGACAACTCATAAATGAAATAAACACAAACTTGTAGCCTAGACTGTGCGCTCTGCAAACAACATGTCCAATCCTACAATACAACGGTAAGACTGTAACAAACAACATGTCCAATCCTACAATACAACGGTAAGACTGTAACAAACAACATGTTCAATCCTACAATACAACGGTAAGACTGTAACAAACAACATGTCCAATCCTACAATACAACGGTAAGACTGTAACAAACAACATGTCCAATCCTACAATACAACGGTAAGACTGTAACAAACAACATGTCCAATCCTACAATACAACGGTAAGACTGTAACAAACAACATGTCCAATCCTACAATACAACGGTAAGACTGTAACAAACAACATGTCCAATCCTACAATACAACGGTAAGACTGTAACAAACAACATGTCCAATCCTACAATACAACGGTAAGACTGTAATAGTAATATATTGAATGCATTAACAGAAATGATTGTATCCAAACAAACATTGTAGATTCAAAATTAACGGTAAATGTACTACTGGTGATACTGGTGTGCCATCCCCATGTCCTCAGCAATGGATTGGTCCACTGAGACAGGCCTCCACAATGGATTGGTCCACTGAGACAGGCGTGAATCAGATAGTTGTCTCGTGTGTATTCATTATTATTATTTTTATTATTTATTTTTTTAAATATGCGTGCCATAATTTTAAATATATTTGCCACTGCTCGAATAAAAAAAAAACTTGGTCGACCAACAGCCTATCGACCATACAATCGACTAAATTATGTAAGCCCTAGACTCTAGGGAAGTAGATAAAGGGCCTCAACGCCAAAATCCCGATATATCCCTTTAAGCTCCTGGTAATTGCAGCTTGGAAAAGCTAGCAAGGATTGGATTTAAGTGAGCTATTGCTAATCAATATTTAAATGCTAATGATGTTGGTAGCTAATTTAAATGTTAGTATTATTATTCTGCAGATGTGTGTGAATGAGTGATGGTTTTGACGAAGATCCATACTGCCCTACCAAGCAAAAAGGAAGTAATTGCTAATTTGGTCGAAAATAAGTTAATCATTTTTCCTACATTAAATACATGCTTAATCATGTGGACAAGTATCCTGCCTCTATTGTGTTTTGGAGAAAATGGGGCTCATGTTAGCAGTAACTGCATAAAGTTACTGTGAAACCAAGGTAAATAAAAGCTATTTTTCTCAGTTCCACACTATGAGCAGTTACCTTTTTGCTTGGTAGGGCAGCATACAGGATCAAAACGGTGCCCTTCCATTTGTGAGTCGATATAAATCGTGGGAGCAAAGAAGTGTTGAAGATCTATGTCCTTGGGTACAGTCCAGTGTCTCCTCTCACTGGGTCTCTCCCTTTCTCAGAGCCTTCATCATGCTCTACCGCACCCCGCTAGCCTGCCTCCTCCTGCTGCTCCTGTCGGGGGTGCTGGGCGGGCTGGTCCTGTCCATCTGCCCCGCCGTGTGCTCCTGCAGCCGGGGCCACCGTGTGGTGGACTGCTCCTCACGGCACCTCTCACAGCTGCCCCCAGGCCTGCAGCACAACATTCGCTTCCTCAACCTCTCACAAAACAGGTAGGATTACAACTTCTTCCTTATCTTTATCATCTTCCTTCTCATCAGGTTGGATCCTACCTCTAAACGTCTGGGTTCTGAGATTGAGCAGCAACATGACTAATAGCCAGACAGAATCAGCAGGGAGGGGATCCTAATAATTACATTCAGTCTTTCTTGCATATTCAGTTGAAGAAACTCTCGCAATTCATGTTTGGTCAGTATGTGGTTTGATTTAAACTAACAATTCCACAGGCATCTTTTATTTATCCCCTGTTGTGTCAAATGGTTGTGATTCTAACATCTGACCTCTCCCCCTCTCTCCCGACAGCCTTCGTGGTCTGGAGGGCCAGCTCAGCCACTACGCCCACCTGCGTACCCTGGACCTGTCCTATAATCTCCTGGGTCGCTTCCCCTCTGGCCTGCCCAGGGCCCTGTGGGACATCCGGGCCGCCGGCAACCAGCTCCGAGCCCTGGACAAGAACGACACGGCCTACCACTGGAACCTGCGGGTTCTGGACCTGTCAGCCAACGAGCTGGAGAGAGTGGTCTTCATCAACAACACCCTGCCCAGCCTACACGCCCTCAACCTGAGTCACAACCGGTTCTGGACGGTGCCCACCAACATGCCTCATAATCTGGAGATGGTGGATTTGTCCCACAACTACCTGGTTCAGATCCTCCTGGGGTCGTTGGACCGACTGCCCAGGCTGAAGAGGTTCTACCTGCACGCTAATCGCTTCTCCTGGGTGCCGGAGGGGGTGTTTGACCGGTTGGAGGGGCTCGAGTTGTTGACGCTTGGGGATAACCCTTGGGCTTGTGAGGAGGAGGAGAATATCACAAGGCTCTTGCTCTGGGCCGAACATACCCGCGCTGCCGTGTTGGGCTGCCCCTGCTACACTAGGCCAACCTGTGGGCAAGCCCATCTGGCAACTCCAGGAGGGGAGTGGCACTTTGCATCCTACACAGAGCCTCCGCTGGGGGCTGATGCCAGAGAGCTGGGCCGTGGAGGCCTCCCACCGGCTAGGGCTGCAGTCGCCACTTCTGGGTACCTGGTTAAGTCTGCGTTATTGGAGCCTGGGATGCATGGAGACAGGGGGGTGGCCAACGGCTCGGGGGATCAGACACTGTTCGTGTTCACCTCCACCCACTCGCATGGCCTCTCCACACGCACAAGCACAACGGGGCGTCCGCACTCTGCCACCAAGAAGCCCAACACAGGAAGCACGCGGAGCAGAGGCCACGGTCTACACACACAGATTGTGTGTTCTGCTGTCGCCTTGAACCTTTTAGTCACAGTGACTGCCTTCAAAGCCTCCTAAAGAGACTAGAGCCAAGTCTTGATGGAATTGAGAGGGCAAACCCTATGTACATTTGACCCAGAATGTTAAAGGGAGTTTTGTTTTCATTTTCAAGAACGTTCGACTGTTACTGCCTAAAAAAAATATGAATATAATTGTGTATTCTCGCTCATCTTCCAACAATTTGTGAGTGTAGTTGTGCTGTATGACTATATCTTTCAAACGCACATACAAATAATATATAGGGCAAATGTATACACATACATGACTAATAATACTATCGGCGTGGAAACATGAATGCTCTACTCCATGTAGTCTATACTGCTTGTGTGTTCTGTTGACAAACGCTGCTGCGTTTTATGCTTTCTATGATATAAACACAGAAACAGAACATTTAGAATGCATTTACTGTACGTGTGGTTTGGATGAGTCAGAGTATGATGTGAGATACCTCATCTTTACACCTTGGCATCAGCTTGGTTAGGGGGATGTCTAGAAGTACTTAAAACCCTAACATGCACACAAACACCTTGACTCTTTATAAGCTCCTAAAAATAACTGAAAGTTAAAACAAAATGAAACCAAACTATTCTCCTCTGGGCATTGAAATCCTCACACATCATTGACCATTTGGTAAGAAAGTGACCCTCTTTCCACTATTGTAAGGTGCAGACTTCCCCCCACTATACTCCCTACCACACACAAAGACAGAGGTAAAGGGTAGCTCTAAATCTGGTTCACCAGACATCCTGACTCCCCCAGAACAGTGGGCAGCAGCCTGGGGAGGAGGCATAGGGTAGCCCTCCTCTTCAGCTGAGTTGGAACTAAGAGGCTATGATACATAGCCCCATAAAGCCTGCTGTAATGAGTGAATGGACCTTCCTGGGTCTTTTCCCTTACAGCTTGGAAGTCAGCAGTGGTACAAATTTAGGAGGACACAATCCCTCTCCCTACCAACGTAAGGCCCAATCTAGACGAGTATCAACTTGTGTTGATAAAGTTTGTTTATCAAGCTGGTTTATAATAACAATAATATACGTAGACGCCAACATACACTCCTTGGATTGGTCTTACCTGCGAGCAATGTAGTAGAAGAGTGGGTTGCCATTCTTGGAGGTGCCAGCCTGGTAGAAGACGTTGAGGGTCTTCAGGGCTTTGAATTCATCTTTTTCATGGACCTGGTGCCTGGAAATCAGGGACAAACGGAAAATAGAATGCTTCTGAATCAACTACACTCACTAACTGCTAGCATCCGGAGTGTCTTTGAACATTTTACACACTAACTCTACAGTAGGAGAACAGTTACCTGGTCATAAACTCTTCAAACTTGGAGCTGGTGAGGTTGAGGCTGGACCAGTGTGTGTCGGCCACAGGTTTGTGCTCGGGTGGCCCCAGGTAGGCCAGGAGGGTGGCCATCTTGTCAAACGGCCGCCTGCCCACTGCCTTGTGGTCCCTATAGAATGGAAAGAGGGGAGAGAGAGACCGCTGTCAGACAAAGAGGGCTATACTGGTAGTGCACATAATAACATGATGACTGGTGACTCATCATGTTACTGACCTGTTGCTAGAGAGGTACTGTCCGATCCTCTCCTGGTTGTTCCACAGCAGCCTGTGGAGGGCCAGAACGTTGCCATCACTGATGAAGGACAGGCTGTGGTTGACTGAGTCACTTGGAGGAGAGTCAGATGCTATGTCCAAGAAGAACCTACAGGACAATACAGATGGCTCACACAGAGAATGGTCAACTACAGAACTGGAAATCGATTACAAAAATCTTTAACATTTTAGAAAACGAGTCTAGGTATGTAATTCTCAGCTTCACAACAAAGTCGGGACTCGGAATTCTTCTGACTTACCGTCCATGTCAGAAAATATACAGGTTAAGATGTCGTCACAAATCTGGGACCAGCACCGATGCAAAGTAGCATAGCTGGTCCCATTGTTGCAAAGAGTTTTTTGTCATCTTCAACCTAGCTTACCGCCTGGCTGCATCAAAGTTGCTTTTCACAAAGTCGTTAAAAGGCCTCATGTGCTCCTCTTTGGTAAACAACACATGGTTGGCAATGCTCTGGAGGATCTGAAGACAGAGACAAAAACACAAAAAAAGAGCGCAAATTAACTCAAATAAAAGGTCATAAATCAAATGTATTTTTTACAATTACTTTATCAAACTCTTTCGGGTCAAAGCCACTACTGTCGTTTTCAAGAGGTGCTTATTTTAGTAAGATGGAAGCTCCCAACCCATACCTTGGACATGAGCTTTAGTCCTCTCTCTATCCTGGGTGGGGGCTTCTCATCCAGGATGCCTGCCTCGTAGGGCGACACGATGGCAGGGTTGATGAAGCGCAGGAACATGGCACTGCCCACCGCCCCAATACTGTCCTGGGGGAAACGCTGGCTCACCACCTAGTGGAAGAGGAGGGTGATGGAGAACAATGGGGAGGGAGGAGAGCAGGAGAGGTGGGAACAAAGTGGGGAGAAGACAAAATAAGAAAAGTTAGATGCTTGTACGACATGACTGAGAAGATCTCACACCACCCTTCTCAAAGCCAACCACAGAACGCGAGAGAAAGAAAAAAGCAAGAGAGAAATAAAAGAAGAGTCAAAATGCAGGAGGGAGGGAGGGAGGGAGGGAGGGAGGGAGGGAGGGAGGGAGCTAAGTACGGAAGTCCAGAGAAGACAGACAGTGCATTTGGAAAGTATTCAGACCCCTTGACTTTTTCCGTATTTTGGTACAGCCTTATTCTAAAATGGATTAAATTACAAATGTTCCTCAATTTACACACAATCCCCCTGAATGACAAAGCGAATATATATATTTAAAAAATATTATTTACATAAGTATTCAGACCCTTTGCTTTGAGACTCGAAATTGAGCTCAGGTGCATCCTGTTTCCATGAATCATCCTTGAGATGTTTAATACAACTTGGAGTCCACCTGTGGTAAATTCAATTGATTGGACATGATTTAGAAAGGCACACACCTGTCTATATAAGCATTCTATATAAGGTCCCACAGCTGACAGTGCATGTCAGAGCAAAAACCAGGCCATGAGGTCGAAGGAATTGTCCGTAGAGCTCAGAGACAGGATTGTGTCGAGGCACAGATCTGGGGAAGGGTACAAAAACATTTCTGCTGCATTGAAGGTCTCCAAGAACACAGTGGTCTCCATCATTCTTAAATGGAAGACATTTGGAACCACCAAGACTCTTACTAAAGCTGGCCGCCCAGCCAAACTGAGCAATTGGGGGAAAAGAGGTGACCAAGAACCTGATGACCACTCCTCTGTTCCTCTGTGGAGATGGGAGAACCTTCTAGAAGGACAACCATCTCTGCAGCACTCCACCAATCAGGCCTTCATGGTAGAGTGGCCAGATGGAAGCCACTCCTCAGTGGCCACTCCTCAGCCACTCCCACTCCTCAGTAAAAAGATACATGACAGCAGCTTGGAATTTGCCAAAAGGCACCTAAAGGACTCTCAGACCATGAGAAACAAGATTCTCTGGTCTGATGAAACCATGATTGACCTATTTGGCCTGAATGCCAAGTCTCACATCTGGAGGAAACCTGGCACCATCCCTACGGTGAAGTATGCTGCGGGGATGTTTTTCAGCGGCAGGGACTGGGAGACTAGTCAGGATCAAGGGAAAGATGTACGGTGCAAACTACAGAGAGCTCCTTGATGAAAACCTGCTCCAGTGCGCTCAGGACCTCAGACTGGGGTGAAGGTTCACTTTCCAAAAGGACAATGACCCTAAGCACACAGCCAAGACAACAAAGGAGTGGCTTCAATACAAGTCTCTGAATGTCCTTGAGTGGCCCAGCCAAAGCACGGACTTGAACCCAATCAAACGTCTCTGGAGAGACCTGAAAATTGCTGTGCAGCCTCACTGCACATCCAACCTGACAGAGCTTGAAAGGATCTGCAGAGAAGAATGGGAGAAACTCCCCAAATACAGGTGCGCCAAGCTTGTAGCGTCATACCCAAGAATACTCAAGGCTGTAATCACTGCCAAAGGTGCTACAACAAAGTAAAGGGTCTAAATACTTATGTATATGTGATATTTCCAAAATGTTCTAGAAACCTGTTTTTGCTTTGTCATTATGGGTTATTGTGTGTAAGGCTGTAACCTAAGAAAAGGGGTTACAACAACTTTTGTTATGTAGTGATCATGAGATAGATAAGTTGTGATCTCGACATAACAAGAGAATTATTATTTTTATTCATATCCTTCTCTCTGGATTTCCGTAACTATGACAAGAACATTTGAATTAAAGCTTAGAGGAAAATGAAGCCTTTGAAAAACAAACTAAATGCCAGCAGCAGAGGACAAGAGCTTGCTTTTAGTGGAACTGACAGTGTTTTAGTAACATCAAATCTTACTCATATCTGTTCATTTACACACCCAGGAGCACTTAGATATGGTCATTTTCATGGTTTCATAAATTCATAGAATGTTAAGGAATGATGTATAGTAAGGCGTTTGGGAAAATTCTATAGCAATATTGAGCGGGAAAGCGGCCGTGCCTTTGAACAATTAATAGACACTGCAGTAAATAAAACCAAATGTATATCTGTCTTGTCCAGGACTGGCATCTAGGCAGATCAGTGCGTCATAACCAAATCAGAGCTAAGCCATTTGCCACATAGGCCTGCGATCATTAACTTTGAACTGGACTGCGTTTTCAAACAGTAGCAATAGCGCAACTTTGGATCATTAGCGCGCATTTGCCAAAAGCCACAAAATACACCTGAATGGATTTCTGCAAATACCACGAGAATCCTCTTAAATTTGGGAACTTAGGCCTATTGACAACTTTTATACATAGGATGCTGTATACAGCACTTTAACACATTAAAATAAAACAGATAAATAATATTTGCCCAGTCTTTGGTGCTGTGCTTGCAGATGTGCTGCGACCCTAATCACAAAGTATTTAACTCCAAATAGGGCTGCATCGCAGTGCTAGCTGTGCCACTAGAGATCCTGGGTCGAGTCTAGGCTGTCACAGCCGACTGGGAGACCCATGAGGCGGGGCACAATTGGCCCAGCATCATCCGAGTTAGGGGAGGTTTTGGCCGGCAGGGATGTCCTTGTCCCATCGCGCTTTAGCGACTCTTATGGCGGGCAGGGCGCATGCACGCTGACGCGGTCGCCAGGTATACCGTGTTTCCTCCAACACATTGGTGTGGCTGGCTTCCAGGTTAAGCGGGTATTGTGTCAAGAAGCAGTGCGGCTTGGTTGGGTTTCAGAGGACGCACGGCTTGAGACCTTCGCCTCTCCTGAGTCCGTACGGGAGTTTCAGCGATGAGACAAGACTAACTACCAATGGCAAACTAGCAATACCACAAAATTGGGGCGAAAACAGGGTAAATATATATACATATATATATATATATATATATATATTTAAAGTACCTATAGCTCGTAATGTTTAAACTTGTTTTTCATTTTTTTGCACTACATTGATGAAAGAAAGAAAGAGAAAGGAAAGAAAGAAAAAGAAATCAAGGAAAGGGGAGAAAGAAAAGAGAATGCTGGCGTCAAACTCACTCCACCGAGGGCCGAATGTCTGCGGGTTTACGATCCTCCCTTGTACTTAATCAACCATTAAAAACTGATTAGTACACAACTCCCCTCACCTTGTTGTTTAGGTCCGAATTGAAAGGAAAAAACTAAAAGCCGCAGACACTAGGCCCGCCATGGATAAAGTTTGACACCCCTGCTGTAACGGAATGCACTGGTTTCTTGGCATGGTTAATAGGAAATGGAAGCAACTAAGTTGGCACCTGTATTAGTACAAGGATTTTAAGAGAAGGCTGAACACAGACTTGAATGTGAAAACCGTTTCAAGATGAACAAATTAAGCACTAAATCAAACCATAAAAATAAATCAAATTTTTAAAAATGCAACAAAAACTTATTTTTGCTTTTGAAAATAAAGTGGCTGAGGAAAAAGTTCTCTGAACTTACTGCTTTTTTGTTTTCCTTTCTGTCTTTAACTGTGGCTTTAGTCAGTAGAGAGTGGCAAGTAGCCTACAGAACAGAGATGAGCACAAACAGGTCACAGCACCGGCCACACACACACCACACAAACACGCTACACAAGAGCATCTGCCGGCACAGCCCTACTATTGAACAGCATAGCATGTGTCTGTGCAGGTTTTTTTACAGGCAGATTTGAGCACTATGGTAGTAGTATGGGAGAGTATCGAGCAAATGGAGATCGATATGTATAAACTTCACTTTCTGTGAGATTTCGGTTTTGTGTGCCACAAAATAACATTAGTGGTTCCAAAGCACCCTGTGTTCATCTCATTGAGATATCAAAACAGCTGATGTGTTACTTTAAGTCAGTGTAGGGAGAAATTCCATCTTTGTGGAATCAGAGAGCAGTAGGGCAGCGGTGTCGGCTCATCAGACATGCAGATGGAAAGGAAATAGGCTGGGGTAGCGTGTGTCCATACAGAGGTGTTCTTTCATGGAAAAGTTAGGCTTAATAGAGACGGAAGTCTGTGTGTGTGTGTAAGAGGTTGGGTGACTGTGAGCAGGAACACGCTAGCTGCTTTGTGGTGTCTTGATGTTGCTGTAGCCAGGTAATTCAACTTTATATGTTCCCCCTTTTCAAACTACCACCATTGAAGGTACAGACTTTATTCTGTTCTGTCACAGTACATGAAGAGAGAACATGTAGGAGAGGGCAGAGTACAGTGGTTCCTCCTTTAAAAGTTGCATCATACTTGCGGGCTGCTGCAGCATTCTATGGCACGTTAATTAATTGTCAGCCATATTTTACATTAATGCACGTTAGTGCTATTTTGACCACCAGAGGGCACCTTTGAGAAGCATTTGATTGTCTCCCATATTGGCACTACTAGAGAATTTAAAACCTTTTGTAATAACATAGTACATGGGATTGATTAATAAAGAAGAAAAGAAAAGAAAGAATGCGGGCACGCGAGAGACAGGGAGGAAGAAGTAGGCTGTCCTTGTTAATAAGAATTTGTTCTTAACCCTCTCAACGCTGCCGGCCCAGACAGCATCCCTAGCCGCGTCCTCAGAGCATGCGCAGACCAGCTGGCTGGTGTGTTTACGGACATATTCAATCAATCCTTATCCCAGTCTGCTGTTACCACATGCTTCAAGAGGGCCATCATTGTTCCTGTTCCCAAGAAAGCGAAGGTAACTGAGCTAAACGACTATCACTCACTTCCGTCATCAGAAGTGCTTTGAGAAACTAGTCAAGGATCATATCACCTCCACCCTACCTGACACCCTAGACCCACTCCAATTTGTTTACCACCCCAATAGGTCCACAGACAATGCAATCGCCATCACACTGCCCTAACCCATCTGGACAAGAGGAATACCTATGTAAGAATGCTGGTCATCGATTACAGCTCAGCATTCAACACCATAGTACCCTCCAAACTAGTCATTAAGCTCGAGGCCCTGGGTCTTGACCTGGCCCTGTGCAACGGGGTCATGGACTTCCTGACAGGCCGCCCCCAGGTGGTGAGGGTAGGTAACAACATCTCCACTCCGCTGATCCTCAGCACTGGGGCGCCACAAGGGTGTGTTCTCAGCCCTTTCCTGTACTCCCTGTTCACCCATGACTGCGTGGCCATGCACGCTTCCAACTCAATCATCAAGTTTGCAGACAACACTACAGTGGTAGGCTTGATTACAAACAACGACGAGACTGCCTACAGGGAGGTGAGGGCCCTCGGCGTGTGGTGTCAGGAAAATAACCTCACACTCAATGTCAACAAAACAAAGGAGACGATCGGGGACTTCAGGAAACAGCAGAGGGAACACCCCCCTATCCACATCGACTGGACAGCAGTGGAGAGGTGGAAGTTCCTCAGCGTACACATCACTGACAAACTGAAATGGTCCACCCACACAGACAGCGTGGTGGAGAAGGCGCAGCAGCGCCTTTTCAACCTCGGGAGGCTGAGGAAACTTGGCTGGTCACCTGAAACCCTCACAAACTTTTATAAATGCACAATCGAGAGCATCCTGTCAGAATGTATCACAGCCTGGCAGGCGACTGCTCCGTCCACAACCGTAAGGCTCTCCAGAGGGTAGTGAGGTCTGCACACGCATCACCGGGGGCAAACTACCTGCCCTCCAGGACACCTACACCACCCAATGTCACAGGAAGGCCATAAAGATCATCAAGGACGACAACCACCCGAGCCACTGCCTGTTCACCCCGCTATCATCCAGAAGGCGAGGTCAATAGAGGTGCATCAAAGCTGGGACCGAGAGACTGAAAAACAGCTTCTATCTCAAGGCCATCAGACTGTTAAACAGCCATCACTAACATTGAGTGGCTGCTGCCAACATACTGACTCAAGCCACTTTAATAATTAAAAATTGGATGGAATAAATGTATCACTAGTCACTAGGGACGATTTCAAGTTTTCATAACAAATCGGTAATTGGCATTTTTGGACCCCGATCATGGCCGATTACATTGCACTCCAGGAGGAGACTGCGTGGCAGGCTGACAACCTGTTATGCGAGTGCAGCAAGGAGCCAAGGTAAGGTGCTAGCTAGCATTAAACGTAACTTATCAAAAACAATCAATCTTAACATAATCACTGGTTAACTACACATGGTTGACGATATTACTAGTTTATCTAGCTTGTCCTGCGTTGCATATAATCGGTGCGGTGCCTGTTAATTTTTCATTGAATCATAGCCTACTTCGCCAAACGGGGGATTTAACAAGCGCATTTGCGAAAAAAGCACTGTCGTTGCACCAATGTGTACCTAACCATAAACATCAACCCTTTTTCTTAAAATCAATACACAAGTATATAGTTAATATTGCCTGCTAACATGAATTTAATTTAACTAGAGAAATTGCGTCACTTCTCTTGCGTTCTGTGCAACAGAATCAGGGTATATGCAGCAGTTTGGGCCGCCTGGCTCGTTGCGAACTGTGAAGACTATTTCTTCCTAACAAAGACAGCCAACTTCGCCAAACGGGGGATGATTTAACAAAAGCGCATTTGCGAAAAAAGCATAATCGTTGCACGAATGTACCTAACCATAAACATCAATGCCTTTCTTAAAATCAATACACAGAAGTACATATTTTTTAAACCTGCATATTTAGCTAAAAGAAAGGTTAGCAGGCAATATTAACCAGGTGAAATTGTGTCACTTCTCTTGCGTTCATTGCACGCAGAGTCAGGGTATATGCAACAGTTTGGGCTGCCTGGCTCGTTGCAAACTTATTTGCCAGAATTTTACGTAATTATGACATAACATTGAGGTTGTGCAATGTAACAGGAATATTTAGACTTATGGATGCCACCCGTTCGATAAAATATGGAAAGGTTTCGTATTTCACTGAAAGAATAAACGTTTTATTTTTGAAATTATAGTTTCCGGATTTGACCATATTAATGACCTAAGGCTCGTATTTCTGTGATTATTATGTTATAATTAAGTCCATGATTTGATATAGCAGTCTGACTGAGCGGTGGTAGGCAGCAGCAGGCTCGTAAGCATTCATTCAAACAGCACTTTTGTGCGTTTGCCAGCAGCTCTTCGCTGTGCTTCAAGCATTGTGCTGTTTATGACTTCAAGCCTATCAACTCCCGAGATTAGGCTGGTGTAACCGTTGTGAAATGGCTAGCTAGCTAGCGGGGTGCACGCTAATAGCATTTCAAACGTCACTCGCTCTGAGACTTGGAGTAGTCGTTCCCCTTGCTCTGCAAGGACCGCGGCTTTTGTGGAGCGATGGGTAACGCTGCTTCGAGGGTGGCTGTTATCGATGTGTTCCTGGTTCGAGCCCAGGAGGGCCAAGGAGCCCTGGTTCAGGAGCTCCTGATTCGAGCCCAGGAGGGGGATGGAAGCTATACTGTTACACTGGCAATACTAAAGTGCCTATAAGAACATCCAATAGTCAAAGGTATATGAAATACAAATGGTATAGAGAGAGAAATAGTCCTATAATTCCTATAATAACCTCAACCTAGAACTTCTTACCTGGGAATATTGAAGACTCATGTTAAAAGGAACCACCAGCTTTCAAATGTTCTCATGTTCTGAGCAAGGAACTGAAACGTTAGCTTTGTTACATGGCACAAATTGCAGTTTTACTTTCTTCTCCAACACTTTGTTTTTGCATTATTTAAACTAAATTAAATAAATAATAAATTGATTTGATTGATGTATTTTATTAAGTTAAAATAAAAGTGTTCATTCAGTATTGTTGTAATTGTCATTATTACAAATAAATAAATAAAATAACATTTTAAAAATATATATTTTTTTAAAATTGGCCGATTATTCGGTATCTGCTTTTTTTTTTTGCTCCTCCAATAATCGGTATCGGTGTTGAAAAATCATAAAATTGGTGGACCTCCACTAGTCACTTCTAAAAATGCCACTTTATATAATGTTTACGTACCCTACATTACTCATCTCATTTGTATATACTATACTCTATACAATCTACTTCATCTTGCCTATGCCGCACGGCCATCGTTCATCCATATATTTCTATGTACATATTCTTAATCATTCCTTTACACTTGTGTGTATAAGGTAGTTGTGAAATTGTTAGATTACTTGTTAATTATTCCTGCATGGTCGGAACTAGAAGCACAAGCATTTCGCTACACTCGCATTAACATCTAGCGTTGTGTATGTGACCAATAAAATTTGATTTGAGAATGTTGAGGGTTCGAAACCTGCTTCCTGTTTGTTTCATTACATTATTATGCCGGTCTCAGAGCAAATAGCCTGGATTGTTACACCCATCTCGTTCCTCACCCTCTTCCACACGTCATTCTCCGCCTGAGTGGCTCGCTTGTGGGCGTGCTGGCAGGATATGGCAGCACCTTCGGTTGTGCGTCAAGAATTTAGCATAGCAAGTTTGTATGAAGGTCTGATAACTCACAGGTAAATAGTATTATGCTCGAACCCGCTCTAGTGACAAACAAACTTTGCTGCCCTGTTTTCAAGTCGTCCACATGGCTGGGAGAACCTCCTCAGATTAATGCAGATGAAGGGAGTTAGATATGCATAGGAAGTGTAGCGTGCTGTTTTTCCTGTATATATGAATTACAAATCAGCCTTTACTTAAATCATGTTTCTAGTCTATTGCATAGTTACAATGTGTAATCATTGATGTCCCAGGAGCAGGAGTGGTAAAGACTGTTGAAGTGTATAACTGTAATACATACATACATACATACAGACACAGCATCATTCAAAGAATGGAGTTTGATACACCTGGTATTGGATATGACTGAAAAAAAACTTGCTAAATAGCGAATTTCGTAAATTAACTTCGACCAAAAAATATGCACAATCGGTTTTTTCTACATTAACATATTCCTCTCAATTGTACATTTTTTGCTTAACTCGTTATGACGTATAATTACTTAGATTTGCTTCCACCGTAATGTTTTGTCAGCCTTCTTTGCTGAAGGAAGTCACCAGGGACGGGGTGGCTCGCGTCAAATTCGTCTTTGGAACCACTCAATATGATTGGTCATATAAAAACATTGGGACCCAAATGCATAATGAGTGCTCTAACTCCCCCTTGTGGTGGTCTGGATGAATGACGCCGTGACGCTGGTTACCTCTAAGTCTCACGGTGTAAGCACAGAATTTTTAAAAGGAGGAACCACTGTATGGATAGCAGCAATGTTAGTGGAAAGTCAGAGGAAAGTAAGAAAGTTGTGGCAGTGTGTGTATTAGAGTGAGAGCTGTTGACTAATGCCATTACTGGCACAGTGTGGAAGAAGGAAGCCAGTGGCGACAGCACTCCACCCACCCAGAGAGCAGTGTCAGGCCAGGGGTGGAATATGAGCCTACCTGGTAGAGACAGTGACACACACTGCGTAGCTGCGGAGGGAACTCGCTGGAGGAGTTGATAATGGCCAGGAAGAACCGGTCTGTGATCTGGAGAAGGTTCCGCTGGTTCTCCTCAAGGTTCTCCGACTGTTCTAGTCTACAGACAGGGAGGGTGGAGAGGACAAAAAGAGACGGAGGTGGGGAAAGAGAGGAAGAGGAGAATCCTACAACTGTCATTCATGAAATAAAAAGTAAAAATTGCCTTGGTAACTTCCATTTAACAAGGTTACCCCCCCATAATTGCTCAAATCGATGTGCTATCTCTTACCACCACAACAGGCTACCACAGTCAAACTAACTGGTGGAATGGTTCCAGTGAAGGTTCCTACCTGGTTGTGTCCACCTCAAAGCTGATGTTGTGCCACTCTGGGGTGGTGACGACCCCTTTAAGTAGAGGCTCAAGTAGCTTCTGTAGGTACGCCGCCCCGTACACCTGACAAAGGATTTCAACGTTAAAATGGATTTAAAATGTCATGCTTGGTGTGAGTGCTTCAGGTTCTACTATTTAAAATGGTCTGTATGGGAGAGAAATGTGGTTTTACCTTGAAACAGAAGGTCATGATTTTACTGGCCAGGCTGTTGCCTCTGAACAGAGTCTGCATAGAGTCAGCCAGCTCTACCTCCTTGGAGAACATGTTCCACAGCAGCTGATACAGCAGGTGGCGGGAGTCAAACAGCGTCACCAACACACGGGCCAGCTCGTCCTGAAGAAGACACACGCAGACAAAAACTCTAATACACAAAAATGCGTAAACACCTTTCTAGAACTACTAGAATTAACACACTCATACTAGCACATGGGTGGCCAACCCTTTTTCTGGAGAGCTACAGGAGATGCAGGCTTTTACTCCAGCCTTGCACTAACATGTCTGATTCTACTAATGAATCAGCACCTTGACTAGCAGAAACAGGTGTGTTATTGTAGTGCTCTTCAGTGTGAAGGTTGGTCACCACAAGGTGAGACAAAAATGACCTAGTGCTCTCTTTCGTACATACCCACTGGGATCCTGGCACCACATTGGCCAGTGCCATGGCGATGGGCAGCTCTCCCTGGTCTCCCATCATGGTGACCAGCTCCACCAGCCTCTCAAAGCGGTCAGCTAGCACCGTCTCTGCCAGTGTGTCAAACTCTGTCCCCTGCTGGAGGATCTTAGTCAGAACCTCCATGAAGGTGGCCCGTGTCTGCAGGTCCTTATGGTAGCCCAGACCTGGAGAAGGATGGATGGTGGGGGGAGGAGTGAGAGAGAGACAGAGCAACAGAGAGAGATGAAGGGTGGAAGTGGATACAGGGACATTTTAACTGAGGTTTGATTGTTCATTTTGGAAGCTATGGTCCTTGCTGGATGGAAGGACAAATGTTATGGTTGTCTGGCACTACAAAAATGTAGAGAATCACTACTGCTAAAGTAGATCACCGATAGAGTGCATTAGTCCGCTGTCCACATTGGCGTTGAGGAGGTTGGACATGGCCAGGACAGTACAGTGTCTGAGGGAGGCCAGGCGTCGAGACATGCCCCTCTTCCTCCCAACCACCGGCTGGCCATCATCCTCCACCTCACTGCAATCATTCAGCAGGTTCATAAACAGGGTAAAGTACCTGGGTACAGGGGGTAAAGCAGGGTTCAGAACACTTAACTGTCAGTATGGATTCAAATTAAGTGCACATTTAAGTTAATGCATTCCTTTACTTCTATACAGAAACAGAGTTTATTTTGCGTGTGGAAATGTTACAGCATGCACAGTACAGAAAGCTGAAGAGCAGCAACAGATAACTAAGTCTCTCTGGATTAGTGTCAGCTACATGACTAAAAGGTATATGAGTAAAGCATGTTGTAGTTACTTGAGGAAGAGCTGGGACTTGGCCTCCATCAGCTCCACCCCGTCTCCCTCCTCTGGTTGTAGAGGCAGGCCAGCTAACAGAGACACCACCGCCTCCATACTGGCCTGGTCCAGGTCTCTGGTCAGACACTTGATATCGTCATCAGCAGCCTGGTTGGAGGTGCCCATCACCCAGTCTGTCAGGTACTCCACCATCTTGTTCCTGGAAGAGACATGGTGAGGGGTTGAATTAACAAGTCTTTAAAAAAAGGTTCATTACTGGTAGCCTTTAAAGGGGCAATCGGCAATTGCTACAGACATTTTTGGCCTTATAAACTAATGATGTATACCAGAGGTGTGGACTCGAGTCACATGACTTGGATTCGAGTCAGACTGGAGGCACAAATATAATGACTTGCAACTCGACTTTGATTTTAACACCAATGACTCATGCCTTATGACTCGAACTGACACCCTCTCCAAACCCAAATATCAACTCTTAATTTAACGGATTACAGTTTGAATCGGACAGCAGCCAATCAAATTGTGCCAGCTGAGAAAAAGTTGCGCGTGGCAGTGCAGAGGAACGCCGATGGGTGAATTCAGATGGAGCCCTTGGAAAGATGACGCTGTACCAACAAAAAACAGATATAAAGATGACGCTGTACCAACAAAAACCAGATAAAGATGATGCTGTACCAACAAAAACCAGATATAAAGATGACGCTGTACCAACAAAAAACAGATATAAAGATGACGCTGTACCAACAAAAACCAGATATAAAGATGACGCTGTACCAACAAAAAACAGATATAAAGATGACGCTGTACCAACAAAAAACAGATATAAAGATGACGCTGTACCAACAAAAAACAGAGATAAAGATGACGCTGTACCAACAAAAACCAGATAAAGATGACGCTGTACCAACAAAAAACAGATATAAAGATGACGCTGTACCAACAAAAACCAGATATAAAGATGACGCTGTACCAACAAAAACAGATATAAAGATGACGCTGTACCAACAAAAAACAGATATAAAGATGAAGCTGTACCAACAAAAAACAGATATAAAGATGACGCTGTACCAACAAAAAACAGATATAAAGATGACGCTGTACCAACAAAAAACAGATATAAAGATGACGCTGTACCAACAAAAAACAGATATAAAGATGACGCTGTACCAACAAAAACCAGATAAAGATGACGCTGTACCAACAAAAACCAGATAAAGATGACGCTGTACCAACAAAAACCAGATAAAGATGACGCTGTACCAACAAAAAACAGATAAAGATGACGCTGTACCAACAAAAAACAGATATAAAGATGACGCTGTACCAACAAAAACCAGATATAAAGATGACGCTGTACCAACAAAACCAGATATAAAGATGCGCTGTACCAACAAAACCAGATATAAAGATGACGCTGTACCAACAAAAACCAGATATAAAGATGACGCTGTACCAACAAAAACCAGATATAAAGATGACGCTGTACCAACAAAACCAGATATAAAGATGACGCTGTACCAACAAAACCAGATATAAAGATGACGCTGTACCAACAAAAACCAGATATAAAGATGACGCTGTACCAACAAAACCAGATATAAAGATGACGCTGTACCAACAAAACCAGATATAAAGATGACGCTGTACCAACAAAAACCAGATATAAAGATGACGCTGTACCAACAAAAACCAGATAAAGATGACGCTGTACCAACAAAAACCAGATAAAGATGACGCTGTACCAACAAAAAACAGATAAAGATGACGCTGTACCAACAAAAACCAGATATAAAGATGACGCTGTACCAACAAAAACCAGATATAAAGATGACGCTGTACCAACAAAAACCAGATAAAGATGACGCTGTACCAACAAAAAACAGATATAAAGATGACGCTGTACCAACAAAAAACAGATAAAGATGACGCTGTACCAACAAAAAACAGATAAAGATGACGCTGTACCAACAAAAAACAGATATAAAGATGACGCTGTACCAACAAAAAACAGATATAAAGATGACGCTGTACCAACAAAAAACAGATATAAAGATGACGCTGTACCAACAAAAAACAGATAAAGATGACGCTGTACCAACAAAAAAACAGATAAAGATGACGCTGTACCAACAAAAAACAGATAAAGATGACGCTGTACCAACAAAAACAGATAAAGATGACGCTGTACCAACAAAAACCAGATAAAGATGACGCTGTACCAACAAAAATCAGATAAAGATGACGCTGTACCAACAAAAACCAGATAAAGATGACGCTGTACCAACAAAAACCAGATAAAGATGACGCTGTACCAACAAAAACCAGATAAAGATGACGCTGTACCAACAAAAACAGATAAAGATGACGCTGTACCAACAAAAACAGATAAAGATGACGCTGTACCAACAAAAACCAGATAAAGATGACGCTGTACCAACAAAAACCAGATAAAGATGACGCTGTACCAACAAAAACCAGATAAAGATGACGCTGTACCAACAAAAAACAGATAAAAATGACGCTGTACCAACAAAAACCAGATAAAGATGACGCTGTACCAACAAAAACCAGATAAAGATGACGCTGTACCAACAAAAACCAGATATAAAGATGACGCTGTACCAACAAAAAACAGAGATAAAGATGACGCTGTACCAACAAAAACAGATATAAAGATGACGCTGTACCAACAAAAAACAGATATAAAGATGACGCTGTACCAACAAAAAACTGATAAAGATGACGCTGTACCAACAAAAACCAGATAAAGATGACGCTGTACCAACAAAAACCAGATAAAGATGACGCTGTACCAACAAAAACCAGATAAAGATGACGCTGTACCAACAAAAACCAGATAAAGATGACGCTGTACCAACAAAAACAGATAAAGATGACGCTGTACCAACAAAAACAGATAAAGATGACGCTGTACCAACAAAAACCAGATAAAGATGACGCTGTACCAACAAAAACCAGATAAAGATGACGCTGTACCAACAAAAAACAGATAAAGATGACGCTGTACCAACAAAAACCAGATAAAGATGACGCTGTACCAACAAAAAACAGATAAAAATGACGCTGTACCAACAAAAACCAGATAAAGATGACGCTGTACCAACAAAAACCAGATAAAGATGACGCTGTACCAACAAAAACCAGATATAAAGATGACGCTGTACCAACAAAAAACAGAGATAAAGATGACGCTGTACCAACAAAAACAGATATAAAGATGACGCTGTACCAACAAAAAACAGATATAAAGATGACGCTGTACCAACAAAAAACTGATAAAGATGACGCTGTACCAACAAAAACCAGATAAAGATGACGCTGTACCAACAAAAAACAGATAAAGATGACGCTGTACCAACAAAAAACAGATATAAAGATGACGCGGTACCAACAAAAAACAGATAAAGATGACGCTGTACCAACAAAAAAAAAATATAAAGATGACGCTGTACCAACAAAAAACAGATAAAGATGACGCTGTACCAACAAAAAACAGATAAAGATGACGCTGTACCAACAAAAACAGATATAAAGATGACGCTGTACCAACAAAAACAGATATAAAGATGACGCTGTACCAACAAAAAACAGATAAAGATGACGCTGTACCAACAAAAAACAGATAAAGATGACGCTGTACCAACAAAAAACTGATAAAGATGACGCTGTACCAACAAAAACAGATATAAAGATGACGCTGTACCAACAAAAAACAGATATAAAGATGACGCTGTACCAACAAAAACAGATATAAAGATGACGCTGTACCAACAAAAACCAGATAAAGATGACGCTGTACCAACAAAAAACAGATATAAAGATGACGCTGTACCAACAAAAACCAGATAAAGATGACGCTGTACCAACAAAAAACAGATAAAAAGATGACGCTGTACCAACAAAAAACAGATATAAAGATGACGCTGTACCAACAAAAAACAGATATAAAGATGACGCTGTACCAACAAAAACCAGATATAAAGATGACGCTGTACCAACAAAAAACAGATATAAAGATGACGCTGTACCAACAAAAACCAGATAAAGATGACGCTGTACCAACAAAAAACAGATATAAAGATGACGCTGTACCAACAAAAACCAGATATAAAGATGACGCTGTACCAACAAAAACCAGATAAAGATGACGCTGTACCAACAAAAACAGATATAAAGATGACGCTGTACCAACAAAAAACAGATATAAAGATGACGCTGTACCAACAAAAAACAGATATAAAGATGACGCTGTACCAACAAAAACCAGATAAATATGACGCTGTACCAACAAAAACCAGATAAAGATGACGCTCTACCAACAAAAACCAGATAAAGATGACGCTGTACCAACAAAAAACAGATATAAAGATGACGCTGTACCAACAAAAAACAGATATAAAGATGACGCTGTACCAACAAAAAACAGATAAAGATGACGCTGTACCAACAAAAACCAGATATAAAGATGACGCTGTACCAACAAAAAACCAGATAAAGATGACGCTGTACCAACAAAAAACAGATAAAGATGACGCTGTACCAACAAAAAACAGATAAAGATGACGCTGTACCAACAAAAAACAGATAAAGATGACGCTGTACCAACAAAAAACAGATAAAGATGACGCTGTACCAACAAAAAACAGATATAAAGATGACGCTGTACCAACAAAAACCAGATAAAGATGACGCTGTACCAACAAAAACCAGATATAAAGATGACGCTGTACCAACAAAAAACAGATAAAGATGACGCTGTACCAACAAAAACCAGATAAAGATGACGCTGTACCAACAAAAACCAGATATAAAGATGACGCTGTACCAACAAAAAACAGATAAAGATGACGCTGTACCAACAAAAAACAGATAAAGATGACGCTGTACCAACAAAAAACAGATAAAGATGACGCTGTACCAACAAAAAACAGATATAAAGATGACGCTGTACCAACAAAAAACAGATTGCAACTTGCAAAACAGGCAGGAAGAAAATGACAGACAGAGGCGCAACAATTTATAACTCTGTTCGACATTTGAAGCTGCACAAAGAACGGTAAGTTGTGGCTAATATACCCGACAGCTAAATACACTGCTCAAAAAAATAAAGGGAACACTTAAACAACACAATGTAACTCCAAGTCAATCACACTTCTGTGAAATCAAACTGTCCACTTAGGAAGCAACACTGATTGACAATACATTTCACATGCTGTTGTGCAAATGGAATAGACAGGTGGAAATTATAGGCATTTAGTAAGACACCCCAAATAAAGGAGTGGTTCTGCAAGTGGGGACCACAGACCACTTCTCAGTTCCTATGCTTCCTGGCTGATGTTTTGGTCACTTTTGAATGCTGGCGGTGCTTTCACTCTAGTGGTAGCATGAGACGGAGTCTACAACTCACACAAGTGGCTCAGGTAGTGCAGCTCATCCAGGATGGCACATCAATGCGAGCTGTGGCAAGAAGGTTTGCTGTGTTTGTCAGCGTAGTGTCCAGAGCATGGAGGCGCTACCAGGAGACAGGCCAGTACATCAGGAGACGTGGAGGAGGCCGTAGGAGGGCAACAACCCAGCAGCAGGACCGCTACCTCCGCCTTTGTGCAAGGAGGAGCAGGAGGAGCACTGCCAGAGCCCTGCAAAATGACCTCCAACAGGCCACAAATGTGCATGTGTCTGCTCAAACGGTCAGAAACAGACTCCATGAGGGTGGTATGAGGGCCCGACGTCCACAGGTGGGGGTTGTGCTTACAGCTCAACAATGTGCAGGACGTTTGGCATTTGCCAGAGAACACCAAGATGGGCAAATTCGCCACTGGCACCTGTGCTCTTCACAGATGAAAGCAGGTTCACACTGAGCACATGTGACAGACGTGACAGTCTGGAGACGCCGTGGAGAACGTTCTGCTGCCTGCAACATCCTCCAGCATGACCGGTTTGGCGGTGGGTCAGTCATGGTGTGGGGTGGCATTTCTTTGGTGGGCCGCACAGCCCTCCATGTGCTCGCCAGAGGTAGCCTGACTGCCATTAGGTACCGAGATGAGATCCTCAGACCTCGTGAGACCATATGCTGGTGCAGTTGGCCCTGGGTTCCTCCTAATGCAAGACAATGCTAGACCTCATGTGGCTGGGGTGTGTCAGCAGTTCCTGCAAGAGGAAGGCATTGATGCTATGGACTGGCCCGCCCGTTCCCCAGACCTGAATCCAATTGAGCACATCTGGGACATCATGTCTCGCTCCATCCACCAACGCCACGTTGCACCAGACTGTCCAGGAGTTGGCGGATGCTTTAGTCCAGGTCTGGGAGGAGATCCCTCAGGAGACCATCTGCCACCTCATCAGGAGCATGCCCAGGCGTTGTAGGGAGGTCATACAGGCATGTGGAGGCCACACACACTACTGAGCCTCATTTTGACTTGTTTTAAGGACATTACAGGCTGATCCAACTTTGATGTAGTGTGGTTTTCCACTTTGATTTTGAGTGTGACTCCAAATCCAGACCTCCATGGGTTGATAAATTTGATTTCCATTGATCATTTTTGTGTGATTTTGTTGTCAGCACATTCAACTATGTAAAGAAAAAAGTATTTAATAAGAATATTTCATCCTCCACACAGTCAGTCAGTGCAGGAACGTGATCATTGCACCCAAGATTGAGCTAGTTGGAAGCCTAAATCCTGCCTGATGTTACTGCTGTTCCTAAAACCATTGACATATGTTGGCCTAGTGTAACCACACACACAGTGTGCATGTGTGTTAAAGTTGGGGGATTGTGTACAAGCCTACATAGCCCAATTGCGCACCATAGTGATCCTCGATAATCAATCATTATTTGGGGGGGGGGGGGTCTTTCTCATGGCTACCCATGTATTTCCATTGAAATCAAGTTAATTTGGAAAGTAATAAATATGTAGATATTTTTAAAGGCATTTATGATTTGCGTAAATGTAATATACTAACTATTACTCTTGTTAAAAATATGAAATGCTATTACATTTGGTGAAGAGCACATTATGACTTGAGACTTGTAAAACAATGACTTGGTCTCACCTCTGATGTATACCCATTGAGTCTTGAAGAATATAACTTATAAATGCCTCATGAGCTACGTTCAACTGTCGTACCCCATCAGGACCCAAAATAAGCTTGTTTTACTCCAATGTTTGTAAACAAAGTAAATGTAAACAAACAATACAGCCTCAAAACATGGTTAAAACTACAATTTTATATCAGGGATTGTCAGTCCATAGCTCTGTCTATGAATTTGAGAGTGGTTATATTTCTCCAGCCCCGTCACTTAGCTTTTTACCAAAACAGGGAGACACTTTTTTATTGTTTGAACTACTGACTGACACTTTTAAGTAGCGTTTAGCTAGTTTGGCTTGTTTAGGTCTGTCCAGGAGGGGGTGCTGTCTGTCTCTCACCTGAACTTCATCTCCTGGCAGAAGGACAGGTCGTCTCGTCTCTCCATCATTACCTCCACCAACTGGCACAGCTTGGTCTTCATCTGGATGGCATGCAACGTGTTGCCGAGGATACGCACGTACCTGGGGGGTGAGATGAGACTGAATAAGGTCCTGAAGATGGACAACTGATTAGGCATTTCATAAGCTGAGTTTTATTTTTTATTTCACCTTTATTTAACAAGGTAGGCTACAACTGCGACCTGGGTGAGTAAGTGAGTGTCTCTCACCTGACCAGGTTGAGCATCATGGTCTCTATGCTGGCCTGTCCCAGGTGCTCTGAGCTGCCCTCAGCATGGTTGTCCAGTAGGTTCTTCATGATGGCGATGGTCTGTTCTACAAACTGTGTGTTAGTATCATTGATGGGGACCTGCAATAGCACAGAGACAACTCCATTAAATCAGTCTTAACTACATTCCTGCTAATCTCAACGGACCAATATTTGATAAAGAACTAATAAAATGTGATATGCTGATTGCAGCACCCTACCTGTCCTAATAAGATTTTCTATGCTAATACAATTCAAATCATTGGTTAACGTCCCCATCCTCCTCCCCAGCCCATCCACTCACCGGCCCCTGTGTGTCGAAAAAGCGTCCGATGCTGTTCCTGAGCTTGTTGAAGAGCATGTGGTACAGGACCGGGCTGAGCTCCAGCCCCAGCAGCTCCTTGACATTGGTGCGGACATGCAGACCCACCCTCTCATGACCACATACCAGCAGAGCAAGCAGGCGGTCCAGGAACATGCCCAGGGGGGTCTCAGTGGAGGAAGAGCAGGTGGCTGAGGTTCCAGCGTTGGAGACATCACAGGAGCCCACAGAGACCATGGAGTACTTACGTTCGCTCATGGGGCCCATGGGGGGGCTGTAGGTGGCGGGGCCACAGGGCTTGCTGCGCTGAGACAGACACACCCCGCCCAGAGCACACAGGAAGCCTGTCATGTTGATCCACTCCTGCAGGGGGAGACAGCGAGCAGGTATTTAGGTAGAGTTTGGAGCAGTGGTTCCCTGTGTTATTTGTATTAACGGTGAAACAAACCTAAATCCTAAAATTGAAGTGTTTTTACCTGACCATCCTCCACCTTGTTTTTGGGGAAGTTAAGAATCTGTTTGGTGTCCTGCTCCCATTTTGCAAGCGTGTCCTCCCATGCCTGGGGTGAGACATGGAAACAAGGAGGGATACGTCAAATACTAGAGGGATGTAAGCAAGGATAAACTGTATTTAAATGTTTCTCTATTCTTTCACACCTCAGTGTTTCCTGTAGTGGGGTGCTCTATCCTTCTCAACAAGGCCATCACTCTCTTCTGCAGGGTGGAGCGTCCTACCAAACACATAGTGGAACACGTAGAGGGAGTCATTTTCTTAAAGCGTTGGCCTATATAGTGACTCTCAGACCACGTTAAAGTAGTCTACAAAACACAATGTTTTTACTGACCGGTGGCCATCATGTTGCTGACGGAGGCGAACTCTGTGAAGGTGGCGTAGTTGGGCAGGATGGTCTGGACGGGCACCTCGTCAGCGGAAGAGCGGATGTCAGCCTCCTCACACAGGTGTCTGAAGCAGGACATGGCCACCAGCACGGCCTCGGTGTCAGGGCTCCACAGAAACATGTATAGACACACCTCCAGTTTGGTCTGGGCCTGTCTGCAGATGGGGATTCCACTGCCCTGCGTTGCACACTCCTGGAGGAGCAGAGAGGAGTTAGACATGTCCAACACACGCAAAACTCTCTGGACGGTTTTCCAGACCTAAGCGTCGTCCTAGACTAAAAATAATGTTTAATGGAGAATCTCCACTGAAAGTGCTTTTTAGCCCTCAATGGTTATTCTCATGTGAGGTAAGAGTCCTTGACCTCACCTTGTTCTTGAGGAGGAACTTGTTCCTGCAGATAAGGATCTCCCTCAACCACTTCAACACCTCTGTACTGTTCACCATCTGGTGACCAATCAGCTTCTTACATATCAGGAAGAGAACCTGGGAGCTACAATGGGATAGGCCAGTGTTAAAGCCCAATGGAATCTCAACACATGCTACTAAAGACTGGGACTACTACTGAATCCATGACCAGTGTGTCTGTCTACATGGAATACATCTGGACTGAAAAGCCCATAGAACTAAACCATGTCCTTGTACCTGATGTCCCAGAAGGTTTCAATGGGGGCCTCAGGGTTCCACAGCTCAATGGTCTCAGGCAGGTGCAGCACCAGCAGAGCCTGGCCAGGGAGAAACAGAGACAGAGAGAAATGTGCCTTACTTGAAGTTGACAATTCAATGCTAGGGAATAGAGTTGAAATGGACAGAATGAGAAAGAATAAAGAAGCAGAGTAGATGGAGTGGGAGTAAGAGAGAAGGAGTATAAACTGACCTCCATGGCTTCCTGGGAGAGCTGGGCTGTGTTGGCCAAGGGCACCAGCTGCACCAGGCCTGCGATCAGTTCTGCTGTGCTGCTCTGAGTCTCCTGAGCCTGCTTCCCTGGGTTCTACAACACACACACGTTAAACGTGCATGTATGGGGGAAAGTAAGGGCAGAGAGGAAACACAAACATTCACACAAGTGGAAGGGAGGGTGTAAAACTATTCAAACAGAGCCACGGGACAGGACATTGTCTCAGTATGTTTGTGGTGGTTGGTGTAAGACATACGTGCAGCATGAGTTTGGGGTCGGCGTGGATGAGTTTGACCAGGACGAGGAGGAGGCACTTGTAGCTGCGTGTGTCCAGATCTGTGGTTCTCTCTTTGAACTTAAGGCTGGTGGTCATCTTCTCTTTAAATGACAGACTCTGTCAGAGAGAGAAGTTGTACCTTTAGGTGTAACTAAGACGTAGTGGTCCTAGGTGGTTGGCTTATACAGGAAAACAAAAGGTAAGTGGGTTTCCAACAATTGGTGCGACAGTGAGTGTGAATATGAGTGTGTGTGGTCCCCTTTCTCACCGATGTCATGCGTAGTGGGGCGTGTGTATGAAGGCCTTGCATCACTCGGCTCAGAGTGTCTGAGAACATTAGTCGCAGCTCTCCAGAGTAGCAGTACACTGCATCAATCTTAGACCACCAGTCCAGATCAGACTAAAGTACAAAGAGGATAAAAGAGAAGCTCATTAATATTGCACTCCTGTAGGAACGGCAATTGAGATCAACACCGTCCTATCAACTGTACTTAGACTGAACTTGGTAGTAAGTAGTAGTGGAGACGGTACACACTTACATTGGTGATGATTCTGTGCAGGGAGTTGACCAGAACAAAGTGAAAGGTAGAGGGGGAGGACGACGCCAAACAGACCTGAGGAGATGAATAAAGAATGTTTCGTCAAAATTGCCGCTTTGACAGTTAGGTAAAGCATCATTCAGACATGGTCTGCACATTTCTCAACCGATGCACTGAGGTGAGCAGACTGACTGACCTTAAAGTGCTGATTGTTGTGAGGGTTGATACGGAAACAGGAGACGAAGCAGTCGATCATGAGGTCCACGTCTGCATTCTGGCTGCCTGCCCCGCGAGAGAAGGGCTTGGTGGGGCTGAAGAGCAGGGCCTGATGGAATAGATAGGAGGAGGAAGCTGCATGTCACCGTCTGCAATATCCAAATGAACCAAATTCACAATTAACCATAACACAAGGGGCTTTGTGTAGTTCTGAGATGGTTGGATGGGTATTAGAAAAATGGCCATAGCTCCATAGCGGTACCACTAGCACAACAGTTGCACTTCTAAAAGGTCTAAGGGGTAGCCGTAGGCGTATCAATCAGAGTTTACCGTTCAGGACGTTGTAGATAGAAATGTCTATACAGAAAAGGACATTGTCAATTTTACTCCACAACATAAATGACGAACATAAAACCCAGACAAGCATCCACAAGCATTGCTACACTCGCAATAACATCTGCTAACCATGTGTGTTTGATTTGACACCACTGCTGTAGCATTCCCTAGCCCCCAGATGGCAACAGAGTGGTTGGTCGTTCTGACCTTGAGGTCCACCACGAAGGACTGCACCAGGAGGAAGATGCCGGAGTGGTCCTCCAAGTTGATGTAGGTGGAGGCCTTGCACAGTTTGACACAGGCGATGGCAGCACTCTCTGTTAGTTGCTTGCTGCCCCCCTGGCCTGCTAGGGCCTTCCTCAAGCTCTCCAGGAACAGCTTCTGTAGCAAGACAGAGAAAGCAACTATAAGTCACACTACCTATTTCATCTCAGTGTGTGTGTGTGTGTGTGTTCTCTCATCTCACCTTGTTGGCCTTGCTCTCCTCCACCACCTCTCGAGAGATGACGTGTGTGATCTCGGGACAGAGGATGAGGAGGATGATCTGTAGAGGCCACACTGCTGCCTTCCTCTTGGCACTCTCAGCAAAGCTGTCCACCAGGTCAAACAGCCTCTCTGCAGCATCTAAAGGGTGTGCACAGAGACAGACACACACGAGTGAGATAGCCCTAAACTCACCTAACTTCTTTAGTGTCCTTAACTGTTCCTTACAGTCCCTTTGAATCCGTTTTGAGATTTAACATGGATTTTTTTTTTTAAGTGCATGTTGTGACAGTATCTGTTTCAGTCCAATACAAGGCTATTGAGAATACTGACCTGCCATGTCTGTCTGTGGTCTCTGGTAGAGCATGGTAAACTCATCAGGGTAGTTCTCCACCCAGTTCCAAAAGGCCTGCGGAGGAACAAAAACATTTAACTGTCCTCTAGAACTGACAGTAGCTAAAGTACCAGTCACAAGTTTGGGCACACCTACTCATTCAAGGATTTTTCTTCATTTCTACATTGTAGAGTAATAGTGAAGACATCAAAACTATGAGGAATGATTTTTGAAGGAGTTCCCACATGGTCCAACTCATCCCAAACCATCTCAATTGGGTTGAGGTAGGAAGATCGTGGAGGCCAGGTCATCTGATGCAGCACTCCATCACTCTCCTTTGGTCAAATAGCCCTTACACAGCCTGGAGGTGTGTTTTGGGTCATTGTCCCACTAAGCGCAAACCAGATGGGATGGTGTATTAATGCAGAATGCTGAGGTAGCCATGCTGGTTAAGTGTGTCTTGAATTTTAAACAAAGACACGGCATTTGGAACCAAAAATCTCAAATTTGGACTCCTCAGACCAAAGGACCGATTTACACCGGTTTAATGTCCAATGCCCGTGTTTCTTCTTATTATTGGTGTCCTTTAGTAGGGTTTCTTTGCAGCAATTCAACCATGAAGGCCTGATTCACACAGTCTCCTCGGAACAGTTGATGTTGAGATGTGTCTGTTACTTGAACTCTGTGAAGCATTTATTTGGGCTGCAATTTCTGAGGCTGGTAACTCTAATGAACTTATCCTCTGCAGCAAAGGTAACTCTGGGTCTTCCTTTCCTGTGGTGCTATGATGAAACTGATAACCAGTTCATCATAGCGCTTGGATGGGTTTTGCGACTGCACTTGAAGAAACATTCAGAGTTGTTGAAATGTTCTGTATTAACTGACCTTCATGTCTTAAAGTAATGATGGACTGTTGTTTCTCTTTGCTTATTGGAGCTGTTCTTGCCATAATGTGGTCTTTTACCAAATAGGGCTATCTTCTGTATACCCCCTACCTTGTCACAATACAACTGATTGGCTCAAATGCATTAAGGAAAGAAATTCCACAAATTAACAAGGCACACCTGTTAATTGAAATGCATTCCAGGTGACTACCCCATGAAGCTGGTTGAGAGAATGCCAAGAGTGTGCAAAGCTGTCATCAAGGCAAAAGGTGGCTACTTTGAAGAATCTCAAATATATTTTGAATTGTTTAAAACTTTTTTGGTTACTACATGACTACGTGTGTTATTTCATAGTTTTGATGTCTTCACTATTCAACAATGTAGAAAAAAATAACTGGAATGAGTAGGTGTCCAAACTTTTGACTGGTACTGCACGTTTCCATGAACTTATTTTTTACAACATTTAGAATGTTTGCATAGAAAATATATCAACTGCCTGCTACGGTGCATTTCCATTCAACCGTCTTGTGGATAAAAACAGTTGGACTTAATGACGTCAGACCCCCCCCCCCCCAAATTGTTTTACTAAAATTAGGGCCAAAACCTAGGTATCGAATAAACATGGTTTGTTTTCGGCAATTTGCGCATTAATAAATTGGTGACAGCCTGTCTGCCCTCCCACCCATCTGCTTCATGTCTCAGGTAGCCCTCCCTCCCACCTGCTTCATGTCTCAGGTAGCCCTCCCTCCCACCTGCTTCATGTCTCAGATAGCCCTCCCTCCCACCTGCTTCATGTCTCAGGTAGCCCTCCCTCCCACCTGCTTCATGTCTCAGGTAGCCCTCCCTCCCATCTGCTTCATGTCTCAGGTAGCCCTCCCTCCCATCTGTTTCATGTCTCAGGTAGCCCTCCCTCCCATCTGTTTCATGTCTCAGGTAGCCCTCCCTCCCATCTGTTTCATGTCTCAGGTAGCCCTCCCTCCCATCTGTTTCATGTCTCAGGTAGCCCTCCCTCCCATCTGCTTCATGTCTCAGGTAGCCCTCCCTCCCATCTGCTTCATGTCTCAGGTAGCCCTCCCTCCCATCTGCTTCATGTCTCAGGTAGCCCTCCCTCCCATCTGCTTCATGTCTCAGGTAGCCCTCCCTCCCATCTGTTTCATATCTCAGGTAGCCCTCCCTCCCACCTGTTTCATGTCTCAGGTAGCCCTCCCTCCCACCTGTTTCATGTCTCAGGTAGCCCTCCCTCCCACCTGCTTCATGTCTCAGGTAGCCCTCCCTCCCACCTGCTTCATGTCTCAGGTAGCCCTCCCTCCCACCTGCTTCATGTCTCAGGTAGCCCTCCCTCCCACCTGCTTCATGTCTCAGGTAGCCCTCCCTCCCACCTGCTTCATGTCTCAGGTAGCCCTCCCTCCCACCTGCTTCATGTCTCAGGTAGCCCTCCCTCCCATCTGCTTCATGTCTCAGGCAGCCCTCCCTCCCATCTGTTTCATATCTCAGGTAGCCCTCCCTCCCACCTGCTTCATGTCTCAGGTAGCCCTCCCTCCCACCTGCTTCATGTCTCAGGCAGCCCTCCCTCCCATCTGTTTCATATCTCAGGTAGCCCTCCCTCCCACCTGCTTCATGTCTCAGGTAGCCCTCCCTCCCACCTGCTTCATGTCTCAGGTAGCCCTCCCTCCCACCTGCTTCATGTCTCAGGTAGCCCTCCCTCCTATCTGCTTCATGTCTCAGGTAGCCCTCCCTCCCACCTGCTTCATGTCTCAGGTAGCCCTCCCTCCTATCTGCTTCATGTCTGAGGTAGCCCGCAAAATCCAGCGTGGAAATAATACAAGAATTGACTACTACATGCCATGTTTAAATAAGTCTCATGTGGCAACGTATTGCAACGGTCCGTGCCATGGTGAAACTTGCACTCCTGTAAAATTATTGGATAGTGCAACTTGCATTCAGCCAACCAGAAAAGCAAGTAAAAGCAATTCAGGCCTTCTTGAAAGTCAGGATAATCGGTGTCCTGCAAAAATATATTATTTTGAAATTAAATATATATTCAGCAACTGTGTTGTGGAGTTTTATAGTTGTGTCTGGCATCACATGCCAGTCAATCATTTATTTTAAATACATTGTTTTCATCATCATCATTTGCCAAATAAACCTGGGTCAATGGAAACCTGCATAGTGATGTCCTCAAAGTGGAACATTTTATTTTAAACATTTCACCAGCAGCCAAGAGGTGGCAGTAGTGAAAACCACAAATAATATAATACACCAACTTCATAAACACAAAACAGCAGCACTGAATACAGATCTATTGGCACACAAACCTTTTCCAAACTGTTAATGACAGCAAGTTGGGCAGGTTTCTTCAGGGCTTTGAATTTGAATACCGTTTCTGAGAGGATGCAGTGAAAAGTAATAGAGTATTAGCAAAAAACATCAAAATACACAGAATCCAGGAGTATGTATGACATAGAGGGAGGGTATGACATAGAGGGAATTGAGTGAGTAGCTACCTTGGAGCAGTCTTTTAAGTTTGAAGCAGTCCACATTGATGTACTGCATGAGCTCTATATCATGGACATCCACAGTGTCTTCTGAACAGACTGTCAGCTCCTGCAACCTGGGGGAGAACACAATGGGTAAGGAATTTTAAACACTGCCGGGGAACAAGTTTGTCCTGTCAAACATGATATCCTGAGATTTGATTCTACCACAGCTTCTCATTAGAAAGGAGGGAAAGAAGAAGGCGTGGACAATAGGGAAAAGAGGACAGCCTTGTAGAGCCTGGCTTTTTGACATCCCATCGTCCTTCAAGACAGAACACTGACATATGGATCAATGATGTGAAACGTTCAGAATGTTGCAGATAGAAACGTTGCCCCTGACGAATGTGGCGGTCTTTGTCTCAATTCTTCCAATTTACAGTGCATTTGGAAAGTATTCAGACCCCTTCAAGTTTTCTACAGCCTTATTCTAAAATGGATTCAATTGTCCCGTCCCCCCGAATCAATATACACACTATGCCGCACAATGGCAAAGCAAAAACTGTTTTTTAGAAATGTCTCACATTTATATAAGTATTCAGAACCTTTACTCAGTACTTTATTTAAGCACCTTTGGCTGTGATTACAGCCTTGCGTCTTCTTGGTTATGACACTACAAGCTTGGCACACTTGTATTTGGGGAGTTTCTCCCCTTCTTCCCTGCAGATCCTCTCAAACTCTGTCAGGTTGGATGGGGAGCGTCGCTGCACAGCTGTTTTCAGGTCTCTCTGGAGATGTTCGATCGGGTTCAAGTCCGTACTTTGGCTGGGCCCCTCAAGGACATTGAGACTTGTCTTGAAGCCACTCCTGTGCTGTCTTGACTGTGTGCTAATGGTCGTTGTCCTGTTGGAAGGTGAACCATCGCCCAAGTCTGAGGTCCTGATCAGATTTTCATCAAGGACCTCTGTACTTTGCTCCGTTCATCTTTCCCTCGATCCTGACTAGTCTCCCAGTCCCTGCCACTGAAAAACATCCCCACAGAATGATGCTGCCTCCACTCTTCACCGTAGGGATGGTGCCAGGTTTCCTCCAGTTGTGACGATTGGCGTTCAGGCCAAATAGGTCAATCATGGTTTCATCAGACCAGAGAATCTTGTTTCTCATGATCAGAGTCCTTTAGGTGCCTTTTGGCAAACTCCAAGCAGGCTGTCATGTGCCATCTCCACATATGAACTCCAGAGCTCTGTCCGAGTGAACATCGGGTTCTTGGTCACGTCCCTGACCAAGGCCCTACTCCCCTGATTGCTCAGTTTGGCCGGGCTGCCAGATATAGGAAGAGTCTTAGTGGTTCCAAACTTCTTCCATTTAAGAATGATGGAGGCCACTGTGTTCTTGGGGACATTCAATGCTGCAGACATTTGTTGGTACCCTTCGCCAGCTCTGTGCCTCGAAACAATCCTGTCTCGGAGCTCTACGGACAACTCCTTCGACCTCACAGTTTTTGTTCTGACATGCACTGTCAACTGTGGGACCTTATATAGACAGGTGTGCCTTTCCAAATCATGTCCAATCAATTGAATTTACACAGCAGAACTCCAATCAAGTTGTAGAAACATCTCAAGGATGATTAATGGAAACAGGATGCACTGGAGCTCAATTTCAAATCTCATAGTAAAGGGGCTGAATACTTCTGTAAATAAGGCATTTGTTTTTTTTTGCAAAATTTTAAAAAAAACATGCTTTCGCTTTGTCATTATGGGCTTTTGTGTGTAGATTGATGAGAATAAGGCTGTAAATTAACAATGTCGAAAAGTCAAGGGGTCTGAATAATTAGCAAATGCACTGTATGTTGTGTGGAAAGCCATTTCATTTGTAAGTACTGCAATTATAAGTTGTCATGGTAAACTAGTTGCTCATGAGAGGCTGCAAATATGAACCACATTTCATGACAATAACTCACAGGGATAGGAAATATGCTTGTTCAAAGTTTGGAATTTCAGTTGATTACTATAGCACCCCACTTGGGCCAATCAGTATAATTTTATAAATGTCAGATCTCTATAGCTGGATGTATCATTCATCGTAGTGACGAACGTACGGAGACAGATCCACAGTGCCCTCCCCAATTTCATCATGAGGGAAAATTAACCTAATAGAACAATAAAACAGGGAATCCTGATCGCGCTCTTTTTACTTTCTATAACGTTGCACCATCCTGAACATCCTGGGTGGGGAGGGAGGGATTTCGTTCATGACTGGGCTAACAGTTCAGTCACGGTGACCTTGTCCATGACTGGCTGCTAAACGGAATTGCTTAGGTACACAAACAAGTAAACTTCTCATATGACATGAGCAGGAATGGGGGCACAAACAGTCTCTTCATCATGACTTCTGAGGGAACAAAATAATTTGTAATACTACACTTCTGGGAAAATCAGGTCTAGTGGAACTTTTTAAAAGACACAAATGCATTTTTTGACAAAAGACAATAACGTAGATCAATTGCCATGGACCTTGGAAGAACAACAGGGTGAGCAGGCTATTGTTCCAGCCCTGTACTAACACACCTGATCAACTGCTCTTCAACAGTGACATTGACACAGAATTAGCCAACACAGTCTGTAGCTCCTCAGGATCAGGGTTAGCATTACCTGGTGGAGATGCGGCTGAAGACGGCGTTGAAGTTGTTGCAGCTGAGGGAGAAGAGGACCCCTGAGGCGGAGGCACGGAGCTCAGCAGCGTGCTGGTGGCCCTCGCGGTACGTGTGGATGAAGTGACAGATCTCAGGCAGCAGCTGCTTCACCAGCATGGTCTCATCCAGACGTAGGCAGTCCTTGGATTGCTGGGGGGACAGTGGGAAGAGGAAGACATAGAAAAAGAGAAGGAAAACCATGAGAGGAAAGTATGTGTGCAAGCTGGATTCTTTAGGTTATCTGAGAAAACAAGGAGTTCTTTTCAGGTTATCAGTGGCAACTTCTCACATACAGTCGTGGCCAAAAGTTTTGAGAATGACAGAAATAATAATTTCCACAGGTGTTACTATGGAATAATGACGTATAATTACAAGCATTTCATAAGTGTCAAAGGATTTTATTGACAATTACATGAAGTTGATGCATAGAGTCAATATTTTCAGTGTTGACCCTTCTTTTTCAAGACCTCTGCAATCCACCCTGGCGTGCTGTCAATTAACTTCTGGGCCACATCCTGACTGATGGCAGCCCATTCTTGCATAATCAATGCTTGGAGTTTGTCAGAATTTCTGGGGTTTTGTTTGTCCACCCGCCTCTTGAGGGTTGACCAAAAGTTCTCAATGGGATTAAGGTCTCTGGAATTTCCTGCCCATGGACCCAAAATATCAATGTTTTGTTCCCCGTGCCATTTATTTATCACTTTTGCCTTATGGCAAGGTGCTCCATCATGCTGGAAAAGGCATTGCTCGTCACCAAACTGTTCCTGGATTTTTGGGAGAAGTTGATCTTGGAGGATGTGTTGGTACCATTCATTATTCATGGCTGTGTTAAGCAAAATTGTGAGTGAGCCCACTCCCTTGGCTGAGAAGCAACCCCACACATGAATGGTCTCAGGATGCTTTACTGTTGGCATGACACAGGACCGATGGTAGCGCTCACCTTGTCTTCTCCGGACAAGCTTTTTTCCGGATGCCCCCCAAAAAATCGGAAAGGGGATTCATCAGAGAAAATGACTTTACCCCAGTCCTCAGCAGTCCAATCCCTGTACCCTTTGCAGAATATCAGTCTGTCCCTGATATTTGTCCTGGAGAGAAGTGGCTTCTTTTGCTGCCCTTCTTGACACCAGGCCATTCTCCAAAAGTCTTCGCCTCACTGCACTCACACCTGCATGCTGCCATTCCTGAGCAAGCTCTGTACTGGTGGTGCCCCGTTCCCGCAGCTGAATCAACGTTAGGAGACAGTCCTGGCGCTTGCTGGACTTTCTTGGGCGCCCTGAAGCCTTCTTCACAACAATTGATACGCTCTCCTTGAAGTTCCTGATGATCCGATAAATGGTTGATTTCGGTGCAATCTTACTGCCAGCAATATCCTTGCCTGTGAAGCCCTTTTTATGCAAAGCAATGATGACGGCACGTGTTTGCTTGCAGGTAACCATGGTTGACAGAGGAAGAACAATGATTCCAAGCAATGTTGAAGCTTCCAGTCTGTTATTCAAACTCAATCAGCATGACAGAGTGATCTCCAGCCTTGTCCTCGTCAACACTCACACCTGTGTTAACAAGAGAATCACTGACTTTTATGGCAGGGCTGAAATGCAGTGGAAATGTTGTTTGGGGATTTAGTTAATTTGCATGGCAAAGAGGGACTTTGCAATCAATTGCAATTCATCTGATCACAATTAATCTCTTCATAACATTCTGGAGTATATGCAAATTGCCATCATACAAACTGAGGCAGCAGACTTTGTGAAAATGTATGTGTGTGTCATTCTCAAAACTCTTGGCCACGACTGTACTTTGGATTTATCCAGCTGGATATGCAATACATGTATGTGGGTTAAGTGCCTCTCTTTGGGGCAAAAGCACAGCATGTCCCACCTGGGATTCACCAGCGCTCCCATTGGCTCATTTCCAAAAACTCGTTGGGTCAAATTGGCAGCCTCATACCAGGACAGATTGCATACAACTGCATTCAAAACCTGTTGCTCACCCTTATGTAGGAAATAGTCGAACACAAAACAACTACTATACTTACATTTTAAAACGTAAGATGTCTAATTCAAAACGAGAGTTCCATAGCATCCATGAGGGGAGCAGCTGGCTTCTATCTGACAACATGCACTAATGAAAAACCTATACAGGAAACTTCCGGGAATCCCATTGGAGGCAGGGAAAGCACTAACAAAAGTCAAGGAAACACCTGCAAATGTAATCTTCTGCTGCACAGTTGCAGAACAGATCAGAGCAGAGGCACCTATTTCAGAGGTGAAGAGAAAGCACAACTGAAGGAAGGGGTTTAAGTGTGTTAACAGAGGTCTGTCTGTAAAAAACAGAGAGAGACAGAACAGAGATCCAGCCAACCAATGTAATGCTGACGTTGTGTTGGAAGACCCATAGCGTTTTAGAATATTGGTGCAATAAGAGCCAATATATTGAGGCCAGTGCTCTTGACTGATAATATTCAATAACAGAAAACTGTGAATTGGGAGGGCTAAAAACTAAAATGGAGAACGGTTTATACACAAGCACACACAAACAACTGTAGTGGGATAAGTTAGCAGACCAACTAAAGGTGATGTAAGGTGGGATACAGTGGATGCAGACTGTATGGGGGTTTCCTCACCGATGCTAGGCACTTCTCCAGTGTGTCCAGGATAATTAGCTGGGAGAGGTAGAGGTTCTTCTCAGCAGCTTCCCCAAATATACGCTGGAGAGGAGAGGTTACAGACACAGATGACACAGTGATTCAGCAAACAACACTTCCAGCCCTTTGTGTGCATCCTACACTTGAGTTGAATTGGAGTTCACACAATACACATGCCTACTAGAAGGTAGGGTTTAGAGGTCGACCGATTATGATTTTTCAACGCCTATACCGATTACTGGAGGACCAAGAAAAGCCAATACAGATTTTTTATTTTTTTTTTATTTATTATTATTTTTTTTTTACAGATTTCTAAAAATCTTATACAGTGGGGAGAACAAGTATTTGATAACCTGCAAAATCGCAGTGTTTCCTACTTACAAAGCATGTAGAGGTCTGTAATTTGTATCATAGAAAATCACATTGTATGATATTTAAGTAATTAATTTGCATTTTATTGCATGACATAAGTATTTGACACATCAGAAAAGCAGAACTTAATATTTGGTACAGAAACCTTTGTTTGCAATTACAGAGATCATCCGTTTCCTGTAGTTCTTGACCAGGTTTGCACACACTGCAGCAGGGATTTTGGCCCACTCCTCCATACAGACCTTCTCCAGACCCTTCAGGTTTCGGGGCTGTCGCTGGGCAATACGGACTTTCAGCTCCCTCCAAAGATTTTCTATTGGGTTCAGGTCTGGAGACTGGCTAGGCCACTCCAGGACCTTGAGATGCTTCTTACGGAGCCACTCCTTAGTTGCCCTGGCTGTGTGTTTCGGGTCGTTGTCATGCTGGAAAACCCAGCCACGACCCATCTTCAATGCTCTTACTGAGGGAAGGAGGTTGTTGGCCAAGATCTCGCAATACATGGCCCCATCCATCCTCCCCTCAATACGGTGCAGTCGTCCTGTCCCCTTTGCAGAAAAGCATCCTGAAAGAATGCTGTTTCCACCTCCATGCTTCACTGTTGGGATGGTGTTCTTGGGGTTGTACTCATCCTTCTTCTTCCTCCAAACACGGCGAGTGGAGTTTAGACCAAAAAGCTATATTTTTGTCTCATCAGACCACATGACTTTCTCCCATTCCTCCTCTGGATCATCCAGATGGTCAATGGCAAACTTCAGACGGGCCTGGACATGCGCTGGCTTGAGCAGCGGTACCTTGCGTGCGCTGCAGGATTTTAATCCATGATGGCGTAGTGTGTTACTAATGGTTTTCTTTGAGACTGTGGTCCCAGCTCTCTTCAGGTCATTGACCAGGTCCTGCCGTGTAGTTCTGGGCTAATCCCTCACCTTCCTCATGATCATTGATACACCACGAGGTGAGATCTTGCATGGAGCCCCACACCGAGGGTAATTGACCGTCATCTTGAACTTCTTCCATTTTCTAATAATTGCGCCAACAGTTGTTGCCTTCTCACCAAGCTGCTTGCCTATTGTCCTGTAGCCCATCTCAGCCTTGTGCAGGTCTACAATTTTATCCCTGATGTCCTTACACCCTCTCTGGTCTTGGCCATTGTGGAGAGGTTGGAGTCTGTTTGATTGAGTGTGTGGACAGGTGTCTTTCATACAGGTAACGAGTTCAAACAGGTGCAGTTAATACAGGTAATGAGTGGAGAACAGGAGGGCTTCTTAAAGAAAAACTAACAGGTCTGTGAGAGCCGGAACTCTTACTGGTTGGTAGATGATCAAATACTTATGTCATGCAATAAAATGCAAATGAATTGTTTTAGATTCCTCACAGTTGAAGTGTACCTATGATAAAAATTACAGACCTCTACATGCTTTGTAAGTAGGAAAACCTGCAAAATGCTGAAAATTGCAGAAAATTAGGGCTGATTTCAAGTTAAATCGGCCATGCAGATTACTCGGTAGGCCTCTAGTAGGGTTGATGACGTGCAATGTAGTGATCCCCATTACTCATGCTAAAGTCAAATAAACAGCTAAAAGTGTTAAGTTAAAAGCTCCACTTACCATGTTGTTCACATTTTTTAGTATGTTCGTGAGGCCACTGATGACGAGGGAGAACTTGTACTTAGAGATGTTGATGAGACATTCCTTGTTGTGCTCTGTGCTGACTTTGGTGTGGTTGTTCTGATGTCCTGTTTTAACGGGAAGCTAAGAGAAAGGAAAAAAATTCTAAAGTCACAAGAGAATCTAGGCACGGGTGAACGCGTTAGGCACTGTGTGGTCCACTGTCTTCGGAAAGTATTCAGACCCCTACATGTTTCCACATTGTGTTACATTAGTCTTATTCTAAAATGGATTCAATTGTTTATTTCTCAATCTACAGGTTTTTATAAATGTTTGCAAATTTATTTTAAAAGTTAAGGAACGGAAATTACATTTACATAAGTATCCAGACCTTCTACTCAGTACTTTGTTGAAGCACCTTTGGCAGCAACTGCAGCCTCAAGTCTTCTTGGCTATGACGTTAAAAGCTTGGTACAACTGTATTTGGGGAGTTTCTCCCATTCCTCTCTGCAGACCCTCTCAAGCTCTGTCAGGTTGGATGGAGCGCGTCGCTGCACAACTATGTTCAGGTCTCTCTGGAGATGTTAGATTGGGTTGAAGTCTGGACCACTCAAGGACATTCAGAGACTTGTTCCGAAGCCATTCCTGCGTTGTCTTGGCTGTGTGCTTAGGGTTGTTGTCCTGTTGGAAGTTGAACATTCACCCCAGTTTGAGGTCCTGAGTGCTCTGGAGCAGGTTTTCATCAGGGATCTCTCTGTATTTTGCACCATTCATCTTTCTCTCGATCCCGACTAGTTTCCCAGTCCCTGGAAAATAACCCCACAGCAGGATGCTGCCACCACAATGCTTCACCATAGGGATGGTGCCAGGTTTCCTCCACCTTTTTTGGTACCCTTCCCCAGATCTGTGCCTCGACACATTCCTGTCTCGGAGCTCTACAGACAATTCCTTCGACCTCACGGCTTGGTTTTTGCTCTGACATGCACTGGCAACTGTGGGACCTTATATAGACAGATGTGTGCCTTTCCAAATCATATCCAATCAATTGAATTTACACAGCTGGACTCCAATCAAGTTGTAGAAACATCTCAAAGATGATCAATGGAAACAGGACGCACCGGAGTATGTACGTATGTAAATAAGGTATTTCTATCGGCCTCCCGAGTAGCGCCTGCGGTCTAAGGCACTGTGTCGCAGTGCAAGACGCGTCACTACAGATCCGGATTTGGTCCCCGGCTGTGTTGCAGACTATGAGGTGGTGCACAATTGGTCCAAAGTCGTCCGGGTTAGGGGAGGGTTTGGCCGGCTGGGATGTCCTTGTCCCATCGCGCTCTAACTCCTTGTGGCGGCCGGGCACCTGCACGCTGGCTTCGGTCACCAGTTGTACGGTGTTTCCTCCGACATCTTGGTGCGGCTGGCTTCTGGATTAAGCGAGCAGTGTGTCAAGTAGCAGTGCAGCTTGGCGAGGGTCATGTTTCAGAGGACGCATGGCTCTCGACCTTTGCCGAGTCCGCACGGGCAACTACGGGGCAAGACTAACTACCAATTGGATATCACGAAATTGGGGAGAAAAAAGGGGTTTAAAGTAGGTTGTTTTAATACATTTGCAAAAAATCTAAAAAACGGTTTTCACTTCGTCATTATGGGGTATTGTGTGAAGATTGCCGATACAATTATTTTTTATAATAAGGCGGTAACATAACAAAATGTGGAAAAGGTCAAGGGATCTGAATAATTTCCAAATGCACTATATGCAGCAGGTTTGAGCAAGCCTAATAGAATTACATGAAGCCATGGTTTCACCTTCTTATGTGTTTACACATGTCTACACATCCACACTAGACATATCTACATTCAATATTTTTCACACTAGTGTTATGCCACACCTCTGGTGCTATGAGGACGCCTACGACACCTGACGAAGGGCAAGGAACAGACGCCCTGCAGTCAGAACAATGAAGCCCTGTGCTATCAAGAACCTCACCCTGCCACAACTCTGGTGTACACCCACAGCTGTACACCTGCAGGCTACATCTGTGTGAACTAAGACATCACATCCACAGCTGGGCCAGACCTTGTGGGCAGGAGGAGCCCCTTTAAGCTTGCCTAGAGGTGTAGCTGGCTAGTGCGTATGCAGAGCACATCAGGACTGGAATGTTAATGAGCCTTAAGCAGCAGACCTATGACTGCTTATTATCGGGATCCACTTTACCACTGGGGCCCCTCAGGGAGAAACCTGGGCCTGGGAATTGAAGTCCCAAGACAGGGGGTAAGAAAATAATCAGGAGTCTGAACTGGAGTGCACACTGTCCACACAGGACCATCCCTGCTTCAAATCTTTCACATCCAGTTCAGCTCCGGTCTGTCCGGGACCACAGACAGTAAGCACTTTGTTTCACAGGCCGGGATTGGAATTTCTAAAAGGTCATGGAGCCATCTCTTCCCGTATGTGCACTTTGGCAGAGCTGATTAACATTGTATACGTACACACCAAAGCACTGTGTTCGGATTACATGATCGGGGTAAACAGGGGAAAGGAGAGAAACATTGGATGAGAGGACAGGGCCACGAGAAGAAATGTAATTAAAGAGGCCTATTTTTCATGAAAAGAGAACTGTTATTGTCCCTCGATGGGAAGTTTAGAACATTCACATTAAGATGAATTATGTTTAATTTGTGTAACATAAAACATTTGACTCAATGATCTTCATGCGAATACAAGGGCCTTTCTCTTAGAATTACAATCAATTCATTAATGGAAGGGACACCATATAATAAGACAATGTTTGTCTGTCTTACCAATTGTTATCAACAACACAAAATGTATGAATCCATTACACAACAATATTACAATGTACGTGTGTAGAGTGTGTGCTAGCGCCCGTGTGCGTGTCTGTACCTGTATGTGTCTCTTCACATTCCCCGCTGTTCCATAAGGTGCATTTATAGCTGTATTTCTTTTATCCGATTCTACTGCTTGTATCAGTTAACTGATGTGGATTAGAGTTCCATGTTGCCATGGCTCTATTTAGTAATTCAGGTGCGACAAAACTACAGCCTATAGGACATGCCTTGTTAACAGTGTTACTATAAATTGTATTAAAGGCATTATTATCTATGTGAGTTTCAGAGATTGTCATCTGTTATTAGCAAATTATTGATTTCATGAACCTTGTTTCTGAAGCTACATATGTTAACGTTGGCTATTTTTAGCACTTTAAGGAGGCTTGATTGTTTTCATTGCTTAACCGGCTAGCTTTGCATTAATAAATCAAATCAAATGTATTTATTTAGCCCTTCGTACATCAGCTGATATCTCAAAGTGCTGTACAGAAACCCAGCCTAAAACCCCAAACAGCATGCAATGCAGGTGTAGAAGCACATGCTCATGTTATTTATATTAGTGCAGGGTGAGCTGCACACAGTGGACTTCCTTCTAGGGTACACCTAGCACTCAGTGCTAACAGTATAACTGGTTCATAAACACATGATTACTGCATACAATAGCTGTGGGATCAGCAGAGGCATTCAGGGCAGTAAGAGGGAAATCAATTAGGTTGCTTACATTGGGTCTTCCAACACCCCTGGGATAATGTACATTTGCTAAACCATTATGACATCTCAATGTTAGGGATTAATTGAGCTGTGCTTGAGTCAATTATAAGTAAGTCTCAATGCTGCCTTATAATGCTGTGAAAGGATCCAGGAATCCAAATGATTTGGGTGGATCCCATCCTCCTTATAAAATGAGCTTTGCTTCCAGAAGGTAATCAAAATTGTCCAAAGAAATGTTACACCCAGAGCTGCAAGTCTCGTAGTCAGTTTTGGAGGGCTAAAAGTCTGCTGAAACGTTCAAAGCCACGATTTAGGGAGGGCAGAGGGACATATATTAAAAGGGTGCTTGCTGACCCAATCAGTTCTTTAAAAGCTCTTCTACAATGTCATTGAATCCCACATTAACTATGAGACTCAATTTCCTGATGCTGGTTTAATATGTTAGGGAGCAAGTTATTGATGTCCTGATGCAGGTTTATAATGTTTGGGAGTAGCTTATTGATATCGTGATGCAGGTTTATAATGTTATGGAGCAGCTTATTGATATCGTGATGCAGGTTTATAATGTTATGGAGCAGCTTATTGATGTCCTGATGCAGGTTTATAATGTTATGGAGCAGCTTATTGATGTCCTGATGCAGGTTTATAATGTTATGGAGCAGCTTATTGATGTCCTGATGCAGGTTTATAATGTTATGGAGCAGCTTATTGATGTCCTGATGCAGGTTTATAATGTTATGGAGCAGCTTATTGATGTCCTGATGCAGGTTTATAATGTTATGGAGCAGCTTATTGATGTCCTGATGCAGGTTTATAATGTTATGGAGCAGCTTATTGATGTCCTGATGCAGGTTTATAATGTTATGGAGCAGCTTATTGATGTCCTGATGCAGGTTTATAATGTTTGGGAGCAGCTTATTGATGTCCTGATGCTGGTTTATAATGTTATGGAGCAGCTTATTGATGTCCTGATGATGGTTTATAATGTTAGGGAGCAGCTTATTGATGTCCTGATGCTGGTTTATAATGTTATGGAGCAGCTTATTGATGTCCTGATGATGGTTTATAATGTTATGGAGCAGCTTATTGATGTCCTGATGCTGGTTTATAATGTTATGGAGCAGCTTATTGATGTCCTGATGATGGTTTATAATGTTAGGGAGCAGCTTATTGATGTCCTGATGATGGTTTATAATGTTATGGAGCAGCTTATTGATGTCCTGATGCTGGTTTATAATGTTAGGGAGCAGCTTATTGATGTCCTGATGCTGGTTTATAATGTTAGGGAGCAGCTTATTGATGTCCAGTACTCATAGCAAAGTTTTTGCTCCAGGGACTGAGACATTTCTCACCATTGAACGTCCCAATACAACGGCCAGAGAAGGGAATGGATAAATCTGCCCATTTCTACCCCTTACACAGTTCGTTGAACCTTTCAAGGGCCCACGAGAAGCAGGATAACGTACGCCTTTGATTACCAGAGATGGGGCACGGCCTGCTGTGGGATGTCTGGACCTGTCAGATCAAGAGAGGAGGAACCAGTGCAGGAAAGCCATTCCTTATGTCAATCTGCTCAGAACATCTCACAGTCCCTCCCTTGATTTGCTTGCTAAGAATAGCAACTTCATTCCTGTAATCCTCACTAGCAAACAATTGCCACAATGGAACTCCAGATTGTCAACATTGTCCCGGACAAGAGCGTAATACACTCAGCTTCTAAAGCACTGGAAATGATTGTTCGCTATTCCAAGCGAAGTGGGCTACATTGTAACCGAGCTAGCTAGCTGGCTAGCAGAAGGTGTTGACACAAACACCTATGAACAAAATAAAAATAAGAAAATCAACAGGCCAAAGCAACAGGTCGGGGCGCAGGAGGTATCAGAGTTTGTGACAGGAAATATGGCAATTCTGGGCTCTGAGGACAAATACTACTAGGTTGAGGTACTTCTTTCTCATTGATCTAGTACAGCACATTGGCATCCACCAACCTCTCTGGGGGAGCATTTTTACATGTATAACAACCAAGTCAATTTAGGAATCTGAAGTTGCAAACAACTGTGATTTAGACTTAGTGTTCAATGTTCACAACCCTTTCATTGTTTCCAGACAAAATAAGAAAGGTTCACACAGAAAATCTGATTCTGAGCATGAACTTCCCGTCATAAAGCGAACACATAAAATCCTATGACTTACAGCCCCCATCATCAACTGGCGGACAATGTTCGGACCCAGAACGGGGTCAAAATATATATAGTGTGTATTCAGACCCCTCGACTTCCTCCACATTTTGTTACATCAATTTTAGAAGGCTGTAATTGTTTTTCCCCCCATCAATCTACACACAATACCGCATAATAAAAAAAGTTACCTTTTGCTAATTTATATATTTATTTTTAAAACGGAAATATCACATTGACATAAGTATTCAGACCCTTTCGTCCGTACTTTGTTGAAGCACCTTTGGCAGCAACTACAGCCTCGAGTGTTCTTGGGTATGACGCCACAAGCATAGCACACCTGTATTTGGGGTGTTTCTCCCATTCTTCTCTGCAGATCCTCTCAAGCTCCGTCAGGTTGGATGGGGAGCTTCTCTTCACAGCTATTTTCAGGTCACTCCAGAGATGTATGATTTGGTTCAAGTCCAGGCTCTGGCTGGGCCACTCAAGGACATTCAGAGACTTGTCCTGAAGCCACTCGTGCATTGTCTTGACTTGTGCTTAGGGTCATTGTCCTGTTGGAAAGTGAACCATTGCACCAATCTGAGGTCCTGAGCACTCTGTAGTCGGTTTTCATCAAGGATCTGGCTGTACTTTTCTCCATTCATCTTTCACTCGATCCTGACTAGTCTCCCAGTCACTGCCACTGAAAACCATCCCTACAGAATGATGCTGCCACCACGCTTCACTGTAGGGATGGTGCCAGGCTTCCTCCAGACGTGACTCTTTGCATTCAGGCCGAAGAGTTCAATCTTGGTTTCATCAGACCAGAGTATCTTGTTTCTCACGGTCAGAGTCTTTAGGTGCCTTTTGCAAACTCCAAGCGGGTTGTCATTTACCTTTTACTGAGGAGTGGCTTCCGTCTGGTCACTCCACCATAAAGGCCCGATTGGTGGAGTGCTGCAGAGACGGTTGTCCTTCTGGAACGTTCGGGTTATTGGTCACCTACCGGACCAAGGCCCTTCTGCGCCAATTTCTCAGTTGGCGGGGCAGCCAACTATAGGAATTGTCTTGGTGGTTCCAAACTTCTTCCATTTAAGAATGATGGAGGCCACTGTGTTCTTTGGGACCTTCAATGCTGCAGACATTGTCTGTACCCTTTCCCCATATCTGTGCCTCGACACAATCCTGTCTCGGAACTCTACGGACAATTCCTTCGACCTCAAGGCTTGGTTTTTGCTCTGACATGCACTGTCAACTGTGGAACTTTATATATATATATATACAACAAGGACACTCAATGAAAACAGGATGCACCTGAGCTCAATTTCGAGTCTCATAGCAAAGTGCCTGAATACTTAAGTAAATAAGGTATCAGTTTTTTTTATATATATACATTTGCTTTTAATTTTTTTTTTTAAACTGTTTTCGCTTTGTAATTATGGGATATTGTGTGTAGACTGCTAAGGAAAATGTTTTATTTAATACATTTTATGATGAGGCTACACTGTATATTTATTGTATTTTTTTTACTTAGTCAGGCTTCAACCCCTGGTATCATATAAACACGCAAGACATGGAAGAATGCATAGAATTCCAGGAAATTAGCTTTAAAAACAGCAGCAAAAATCTCTGCCACATGCAAAATGTGTAGAATTGTGGGAAATTGACTTTGAAACTGAAACATTCTCTCAACGCCAACAAGAGAGGTGTGAACAGTTTGGGGTTGTGAGGTGGGGGTTTGTTACTACGCCAATAAATGTTATTATCCACCTGGACCTTTGACACCTTGGAAATGTGTGTGACCCGACCTTCTCAAATAGTACTCGAGTACCCCTGACTTAGAGGCCTCTAAATAGTCTTAACACAAGGTGGCTTTAATCACTTATTATATTTTCATCAAACTGTAATAAGCCGAGCAGAGCCGCTAAGTCTGGGTACAATACCCCTCTGTAGCCTCTGAAACCAGAGGCCCAGAACCTACCCAAACTGAACACAAAGTGCTGATATTCCCTTTCGAAAAGGCAAATAAAAAGGAGGTATGAGAGAGAGTCTTATACCTGAAGTTGTACTGGAGTTGAGGGCAGTTGACAGTGCGCGATGGCACTTAAAGCAAGTTTAGGCTAAATCCAAACCATTGCATAGTGCAAACTCTGGTAGCCCTAAACTAGGCCTAACCCTTTTCAAGTATATTTGTAGAACAGCTTTCACTAAAATGAGTCTTAAGTGAAGAATTTCTGGCAGCATTACTTGCACTGCAGCATGGTTACAAGAACCATCCCAACAGAACCATCTGTTTCAGTCCCTTTGGCAGGGGTCTTTGATGACCAAAACAGACAAAGCCCAGTTTCCAATGGATGAAATTGAAAACCAGAGCTGCTCTACAGACATATCAGCTCTCAAGCAACATAAAATACTCCAGCTGACTTGCTGGAAAGTTTACAACCTTACAATATGAAAAAAGGTGACTGATAATGACTCCGGATGAGAAAGTTAGGGACAACAGACAGTGTAAAAAATGATTGATGGACTGGCTAGACTACCTGACCCAATGATTCACAGCTTAAAGCGCAAGTTCATTAGAGGAATCTTTGGCACCCTTAAAGGGATAATCTATCAATTCTGGACAATAGCATATGCTGTATATTGAAAGTTACATATACTACATGACCAAATGTATGTAGACACCTGCTTGTCACACATCTCATTTCAAAATCATGGGCATTAATAGGGAGTTGGTCCCCCCTCTTCTGCTATAACAGCCTCCACTCTTCTGGGAAGGATTTCCACTAGATGTTCTCACATTGCTGCTGGGACTTGCTTCCATTTAGCCACAATAGCATTAGTGAAGTCGGGCACTGATGTTGGGCGATTTGGCCTGGCTCGCAGTCGGCGTTCTAATTCATCCCAAAGGTGTTTGATGGGGTTGAGTTAACGGCTCCTTGCAGGCAAATCAAGTTCTTCCACACCGATCTCGACAAAGCATTTCTGTATGGACCTCACTTTGTGCTCAGGGGCATTGTCATGATGAAACAGGAAAGGACCTTCCCCAAATTGTTGCCACAAAGTTGGAACCACAGAATCGTCTAGAATGTATGCTGTAGCGTTAAGATTTCCCTTCAGTGGAACTAAGGGGCCTAGACCAAACAATGAAACAGCCCCAGACCATTATTCTTCCTCCACCAAACTTTACCATTGGCACTATGCATTCAGGCAGGTAGCGTTCTCCTGGCATCTGCCAAACCCAGATTCGTCCGTCAAACTGCCAAATGGTGAAGCATTTTTCATCACTCCAGAGAACGCGTTTCCATGGCTCCAGAGTCCAATGGCGGCGAGCTTTACACCCCTCCAGCCGACGCTTTGCATTGTGATCTTAGGCTTGTGAGCGGCTGCTCGGCCATGGAAACCCATTTCATGAAGCTCCCAACTAACAGTTCCTGTGCTGACAATTCTTCCAGAGGCAGTTTGGAACATGGTAATGAGTGTTGCAACAGAGGACAGACAATTTCTTGGCACAACACGTTTCAGCGGTCCCGTTGTCTGAGCTTGTGTGGCCTACCACTTCACGGCTGAGCCATTGTTGTTCCTAGACATCTCCACTAAACAATAGCAGCACTTACAGTTGACCGGGGCAGCTCTAGCAGGGCAGAAATTTTACAAACTGACTTGTTGTAAAGATGGCATCCTATGACGGTGCCACGTTGAACATCACTGAGCTCTTCAGTAATGCCATTCTACTGTCAATGTTTGTCTATGGAGATTGCATGGCTGTGTGCTCGATTCTATACACCTGTCAGCAACGGGTATGGCTAATTTGAAAGGGGTGGCCACATTCTTTTGTATATATAGTCTAGCTTGAAAACCTGATTGCTGACAAGCAAAACATTTTGGGACTATGTCAACAATGGACTAATGAAACAAATACCAAAAGATTGTTTTAAGTAGATATTGCTAGATTCTGGCAAATAAAGGAACAGTCCACCCTAAAACTATCACAGTTGCTTAACTTGTCAATGTCACCAACAATCTGTGGTTGTTGGGCGAGCCTTGTAGACTGCTGCTGTGGTGACCACAAGCACATAAGCACACTCAAATCTGTGTTTGATTAAGAAACTCACAGTACTAATATATTACTTTAAGGATGTAGTAATTATAGAAGTAGGTATTATACAAAAACGTATGTCTGCCAATTAGTACAGATCCATAATGCTTTTTTATCTTAGTATTGAGGCCTTTACCTCAGAGCAGAAACATGGCCAGGTTGCAAACCCACATTCGGTAACATGACTGTTGGCTGACAGCATGCAAGGAGCGTGCTTTCTTCGTTTTTTTTCACTGCATGTGACATAACAGGGAGGGAGGCATATGTCCATTCAGTTGACTCAAACCTAATAAAACTAGTAACAAGGTGCAAGGTAACAAGCTAGAGTACTTCATTTGAATCATTTTATATTAATCAGTGCATGTCACACCTCATTTGTTTACAATTAGCTAACTTTATGAGTAGCTAGCTGGTAGTGACATCTTTTCCCCAAATTGTCTGGCAGAATTAGTCAATATTAGCCGTTGTGTGCAACCTCTATTAACAGTCCTAGCTATACCAACACCCAAAATCTATGTAACATGAAAATGCATGTTTAGTTGGCTAGCTAGCTAGTTACATGCGTAGTTAACTAGTTAGCTTGCTAACTGAAAGTAACTTGCACGTTTGTTACACAATCTAAACCACAGATAAAAATGTGTCGTAACGTTTATTAACGTTACTTTGTCTATATACTAGTACCAACCTACCTACTGTACTCAACAAGAAAGCAGGATAGCATAAACTTTGCGATTGCAGAAATAAGTTAGCTACAGACACAAGCCATCTACAAAAGATTAACTGGTTGCAGCTAACTAACGTTACTCCCACTTCCAACTCATAAACACTTTATTACCTGCTCGTCGAATCTATTTATCACGGCCTGAACCCATTCCACTGGTTTATGTGCCGCCATGGCCGAGCGGATGGAGACCGCTAATGAGTGCTTGCAATTCCCAATACGAATGTGGACGTTCGTGGCGATGTTAAGCCCGAAATAAATCCCCAAACCGCTGTCTAAAAAAGACAGTACGGGTTGGTTATTTTTCCCTTTGAGCAAGCTTTACCATGCCGCCATGACACACAACCGGAAGTCTTCCCAGTGAAACCGATAGGGTCAGGAGACAGCTGAGCAAAGATGCGCGTGCGTCGCTTGTTGATGTGGAAGGTCGGCAAGAATAGGATTCACACAAACATTGGCAAGGCAATATAATGTAACGTTGTAACATATAACTAACTAGCTAGCTTGATTTGCTACCATGTGGAACGTGTATGCTACCATATGTTACTTAAAATATTTAAAAATATTATACAATTACATCCAAGAATTCTGGTTCTCTTCTCACAACACAAGTCACTCAGATAGCCAGTAACATGCTGCAGGTGCATTTGGCATTTGAAAAAACTATAGCCGTGCAGTGCTACATAATGAGGAATGAATCTGTATCATAAAAGTGTGTTGCAATATTCAGTCTTTTTTCGCTTCAAATACACACACACATGCTAGGGACAAATGTGTAGGCTACTTGTCCAGAAAGGTTTGTGCTGTGGAAGTGGATCTGCAGCAAAAGTATACCTTTACTACCATCTACAGGTCAAAGGTCACACTACCATACAGAAAATGTAAATGCAGGCTATCCACAGAAGACTGAAATTTGAGTGTTTCTCTTGAGAAGTTTAACCAGTTCATTCCCTTCTCACTGAGTGTCCGGCAACATTTATTATTTTATTTGTTGTAAATTAAGTGTGGTTTATTTTACAGGACATTTATTTTACAGTGAATCATTGATATATGCTTGAATGTTGGTTGTGGGACATATCTGAAGTGCTATGTGTGTGTGTTCCATTAATCACACTAATGCCAGGGTGTGTGTGTGTGTGTGTGTGTGTGTGTGTGTGTGTTGGCATGTTCTACACAGTATTCCAGACAACATTACTCTGCTTTGCATACAATGTGATTATTACTGCATAATAGACTACCATGTATTTTCTTTTTTTTTTCAATTTAAAGTTTTATTAAGTTCTCTTGTTTTTCAATCAACCAACAAAACACATTCCACATTCATAATACAAGTTTTTTTGGGGGTATATATATATATATATATATATATATACACACACATCCATACATACACACAGATACACATACGTACACATATACATATATACATTCACACCCATACACACACACATATCCTACATACCTACACGTACTCACAAATTTAAAAAAATAAAACACACAAAAAACATATAGAAAACTTGCAGCAGCTATCAAGGTTCTTATTAACTATTTCTAGCCTTCGCTGAGACGACGAGCCAATAATTCGTTTTTAGGTTTTACAGCACCTTACATAACATGTGTATACAATATACAATGAAATAGGAGGAAACTGACTCGAGTTTCTACTCATGTGATCAATTTGGATATAAAAATAGGGTGAAGGTCTAAGCAATGCAGCACATTTCCCTAGTCACCCCGTTCACTCTGTCCAGTTTGAAATATAGTTGAATAGTGGAGACCAGAGTCTATCAAACTTGGGCTGTCTCTTGTGGAGGTCATAAGTGAGCTTTTCAAGAGGGAGAAAGTCAACAATCTGGTCAATCCACATTTTAAATGTAGGAGGGGTATTAGAGGCCCACAATAGAATAATACATTTCTTAGCAAAGTATGTAATAGTCATAAGCAAATTTTCTCTGTCAGGATCAAGAGCAAAGTCCTGCTGGGCATTAAGAAAATAGATGCACGGGGTCATATCAAACTGTACATCTAGTATTTTCTGTGCAGCAGTATGTATAGATTGCCAGAATCTGGCAATCTCTCTACAGCTCCAAAATACATGCATATAGGTTCCACTTTCAGAGGTACATCTTTTACAGTTAGGAGACATATCTGTTTTCATTCTATGGAGTCTCAAAGGAGTGTAATAAAATGTGTACAACAATTTGTAATTAGATTATTTCATTTTTACATTAGTAGAGGTGCAGTATACCCTGTTACAAACCTCCGCCCATAACTCATCACTGATAGTCAGACCAAGGTCCTTTTCCCAAATTATTTTCAAAGGAGTAAAGGAGGAGCCTCCTTTCTCAGAAAGGAGTCTATAGATGTAAGATATTTTGCCTTTAATGGATTGTGCTGTGACAAGAAGGGTTTCAACTTCATTCAACTGAGTTCTAAACCTCCTCTTGGAAGTAAATGAGGAAATTACATGTCTAATTTGAAGATATTTTAAAATAATGGGATCTTGGCACATTGACTTCACTGCAGAGCTCTTGAAAGGATTTCAGTGTAGTGGTTTTCTGATGAAATAGGTCTGAAAAGGTCCTGATTCCTAGAGTATGCCAAAGATTAAAGTTGGCATCCCTCAGGGCTTTTGGCAAGTCTGGGTTGCCTACTATAGGCGAGTGAGAACCTATTTGGGAGGAAATGCCCAGGTATTTCTTACAGTCCCTCCACGCTAGTAGGGTGCTGTAAATCACAAAGGTTTTGGCTATGTTGCCCACTTCACTAAAGTTATTAATGAATATAATTGAGCTTAAGGGCAATGAACCACAGGATTGGGCTTCTATCTGAATCCACGTTGACTCCTGTCTGTTTGTGATCCATGTTAGCATGTTGCGGATTTGGGCAGACCAGTAGTACAATTGAAGGGAGGGAAGGGCAAGACCACCCTTAGATTCAGGTTTTCGATAGAGTGGAAAACTTGATCCTAGGTTTTTTATTGCCCCATATAAATTTGGGGATGCTTTGGTTAGTTGTTTTGAAAAAGGAAACTGGGAGATAGCATGGGAGCATCTGAAATAAGTAGTTCAGTCTAGGGAGGACATTCATACGGATGACATTAATTCTTCCTACTAAGCTAATTGGGAGGGAGATCCAGGTTTGGAGATCGTTCTTGATTCGATCCAGGAGCAGAAGATCATTTTCCTTGAAAAGGCTATTCAGATCTGGTGTTATGAAGATCCCGAGGTATTGAAACCCCTGTGTTTTCCATTGGAAAGGACATAGTGTCTTCATACAGCTGGTGAGTGTAATATTGAGAGGGCAGATAGTGGATTTGTTAAAATTTATCTTATAACCTGTAAATTTGCCATACTGAGCAATTGTGTCTAAAATGAGAGGGAGGGATTTCTCAGGGTTGGATATGTAGAGCAAGACATCATCCACGTAAAGTGAAATTTGTGCTGCAGGCCGCCTGCAGAAACACCCATAATATTTGTTTTGCTCCTTATCAGCTCTGCCAGAGGCTCCGCCCCCAACAAGTAGAGCAGGGGGGACAGTGAGCACCCTTGTCTTGTGCCCCGTTCCAGAGGGAATCTGTCAGAGTTCAGTCCATTAGTAGTCACCATGGCATTTGGATGAGAGTATAGTGATTTGATCCATTTAATAAAATTTGGGCCCATATTGAACTTTTCTAAGACTGAAAACAGAAAGCTCCACTCCATCCTGTCAAACACCTTCTCAGCATCCAGTGAAGCCAGCAGGACAGGTGTCTTCTGTGCGTTTACTTGATCAATAATATCAAAAAGACGGCGAATGTTATCAGAAGAGTATCTGTCTCTAATAAATCCAGTTTGGTCCGCTTTTATTATTTTGGGAAGAAGAGTGTTTCGTCTTTTGGCGAGCAATTTGGTAATTATTTTATAGTCGAAATCCAACAAGCTTATGGGCCGGAAGGACGAGCAGGATAAGGGGTCCTTGTCCTTTTTGAGCAACACTGTAATGCGAGCTGTGTCCATTGAGTCTGGGAGAACTCAGTTTTTGCAAAAATCCTCCAGCATTGGCATGAAGATAGGGCAAAGCTGGGGCCAAAAAGCTTTGTAGAACTGTCTGGGGAATCCATCTGGGCCTGGGGACTTGTTAGGTGGCATGGAGGTAATTGCCTCCAGGATCTCCTCAGGAGTGAAGGGGGAGTTGAGATCTTCTTGGTCGGTCTCTGATAGTTTAGGTAGCGAGATTCCCTCTAGGAAAGAGTGGAGTTCTGCCTCCGTGTGTTTTCTCTCAGAGATACAGTATATAGTTTGCAGTAAAAATCATGAAAAGTTAAATTGATATTTTTTGGGTCATATGTGACCTCGTCCTCTGCTGTTCGGATAGCCATGATTGTACGCTCTGACTGCTCCTTTTTTAATTGGTAAGCAAGCAATCTACTGGGCCTATTGCTATACTCATGGTATATCTGTTTAGTAAAGAAAACTTTTTTTTATCTCCCGAGTGTAGTCCATATTCAGTTTGGCTTTGGATGCTTTAAGATGACTCCAGGAGGTGCTGTCTGGGGATTGTTTATGTATTTTTTCACAGCATTCCAGCTCCCTCTCAAGATCTAGTCTGTGTGCTTCCATTGCTTTTTTCTTAGATGAAGCATATGCAATTAGATTACCTCTTAGTGTGGCTTTAGCAGCGTCCCACATTGTGGCCGGAGAAACAGGAGAATCTTTGTTGTCTTGTGTGTAGTTGTCTATCCATGTAGTTACCAATGTATGGAACGCTTCGTTTGATAGCATGGAGGTGATGAATTACCAGCTCTTTGACCTCGGGATGTTTTTGCAGAGGTCAAAGCGGAGGTGGACAAAGGCTTGATCTGAAAGTGCTATGGGTCCGATTGTACATGTGGCTGAATTTATGAAACTCTTTGGGATAAAAATGTAATCTATACGGGAGTAGGTGTTATGGACATTAGAGTAGTATGTATAGTCCATAAATGAGCTATTAGTCTCTCTCCAGATATCTATCAGTCCCATCTCTTTAGTAAGAGAGTTCAACATCTTTGCAGATCTAGGATTTGTGGTGGGGACTTGAGATTATTTGTCTAGGGTTGGGTTAAGGGTACAATTAAAATCTCCGGCCACCACGCCAAAGGAAACACAATGCTCATTGAGCCGGGTTATCATTTTTGACATGAAGGCAGAAATATCTGTGTTAGGGGCGAATATGTTTAAGATAGTAAGTAATTGGTTGACCATAGTGACCCAGTTATCAAAATAAATCTCCCCTCCGGATCAGATATGTTTTTGTCAATTATGACTGGAATTTTTTTATGGATAAGTATGGCTGTGCCTCTACTATTTGATTTGAAAGATGAGAAATACACCTGTCCCACCCAAGCTTGGCATGTTCAGCATCACAGAGGTGTGTCTCTTGTAATAGCGCGATGTCTGCTTTTTCCTTTTTTAGAGCACATAGTATGTTTTTCCGTTTTATTGCATGCCCTAGACCATGGCAGTTCCATGTCAATAGATTTAAGGTACTAGTCATCGTCATCGAACAGTAATCGAACTTTAGTGCAAGTCATCTCTGGGTAAAAGTGGATAGTAGTTACAGCTGCGTTCACATAAAAGGAAAATAAATGGTGTACATAAAATAATAATCTCTGAACACCCCAGCCGAGTTCCCAAACAACTCGACACATCCCGTTGGATCTATTACCCCCCCCCCCCCCCCCTATCATACCTTGAAGGCAGAACTCAGCGTGTCAGAGTGAGCAATGAGCTGTCGCCCACTCTCAGCTATGATGTGGGCGTGCCCCACAGGGTCAATGCTAGGGCCCCTCCTGTTCAGCCTGTACATTAATGATCTGCCTTCTGTCTGTAGTGGGTCTGAAGTTCAAATGTATGCAGATGATACAGTGATATATGTGCATGCAAAGAGCAAGCAACAAGCTGCACAAGAACTGACAACTGCATTGGTACAGGTTGCAAAGTGGCTCAGTGACTCATGTTCGCATTTCAATGTGAAGAAAACTGTCTGCATGTTCTTCACAAAGAGGGCAATTGATGCTACTGAGCCAGATGTCTATGTGTCAGAGGAGAAGCTCCAGGTGGTATCTGATTTTAAGTACCTTGGCATCATACTTGATTCCAACCTCTCTTTTAAAAAGCAGGTAAAAAAAGTAAAAAAGGTAACTCAAATAACCAAATTCAACCTTGCTCATTTCCGATTTATACAAAATTGTTTGAATACAGAGGTAGCAAAACTGTACTTGTGCTTGATAGGAAGCCCAATAGCCATAATCACTGTTACATCCTCAGAAAGCATGAGCCCCTGAGTTGGAAAATTATTGTGCAATACACTGATGCATGTCTTGTATTCAAGATCCTAAATGGCCTGGCCCCCCCTCCACTCAGTACTTTTGTTAAACAGAAAACCCAAACATATGGCAGCAGATCTACAAGGTCTGCCATGAGAGGTGACTGTATAGTTCACTTAAAGAAAAGCGCCTTTAGTCAATCTGTTTCTCTGTGAGAGCTTCCCATGTTTGGAATATGCTGCCATCAGACACACAAAACTACACCACCTATCACACTTTCACACAAAAAAACATGGCTAATGGCCAGTCAGACTTGTGAACATAATCCCTACTTCTGTATTGCAGCTTTCCATGTCGTCTGTTGTCTGTAGCTTGTGAGGTGTGGAAACACTTTCTTGCTTTTATGGATTTCGTCTTGTTGCTTTTTGTGCTATGTTGCTCTGTGTGCATGCTATGTCTTGCTTGTCCTATGCTGCGTGTGCTCACTGCTCATTGATTGTGTCTATTGTTATTGTAATTGTTTTTAATAACCTGCACAGGAACTGCGGTTGAAAATTAGCCGGCTGGCTAAAACTGGCACTTTTACTGAAACGTTGATTAATGTGCACTGTCCCTGTAAAAATAGAAATAAACTCTAACTCAAACTTTTGTTTTTACACTGCTCCTACTCACTGTTTATTATCTATGCATAGTCACTTTACAAATTACCTCGATTAACCTGTACCCCCGCGCACTGACTTGGTACCGGTACCCCCTGTATATAGACTCGTTATTGTTATGTACTGTACATTTCTTGTGTTACCTTGTGATTGATTCGATTTTTCTAACTTTAGTTTATTTAGTAAATATTTTATTAACTCTATTTCTTGAACTGCATTGTTGGTTACGGGCTTGTAAGTAAGCATTTCACGGTAAGGTCAGGTTATTAAAAAGCTGTTTGTCACGCCCTGGCCATAGAGAGGCTTTTATTCTCTATTTTGGTTAGGCCAGGGTGTGACTAGGGTGGGCATTCTATTTTCTTTATTTCTATGTTTTGTGTTTCTATGTTGTGGCCGGGTATGGTTCTCAATCAGGGACAGCTGTCTATCGTTGTCTCTGATTGGGAACCATACTTAGGTACCTGTTGCCCACATGGGTTTTGTGGGTAGTTGTTTTCTGTATGGTTAGTTTCCTTACAGAACTGTTTGTTTTCCTCTTTGTTATTTTTTGTTTTAGTGTTCTGATTTTAATAAAATATCATGAACACGTCTCACGCTGTGCTTTGGTCCAGAACATTCACAGGAAGAGGATCGTTACACTGTTGTATTCAGCGCATGTGACAAATTACATTTGATTTGATTTGAAGGGCAGAGCCCATCTGTTTTGAGACCCACATTTTTAACATTTTGGGGGCTTGCCTGTTTTGCCTGTTATTTTGGCATTAATACGTGTCACATATCCTTTTGCAAACAATGGCAAAAAATGTATATCATTGAGTTAATAAAGCTGCATACAAACATGGTCTCTTTTTACTTTCTTGAGTAACGCAGCTCTTAAATGCAGGTGTTTCAGCCTAGCTCAGGGCTTTCTGTGGTGGTGGGGCAAGCCAGCAGAAAATATGGAGCGTTGCGTCGTGATTGGCTCAGTGTTCTGCCACTGATGGGGACACTACTTCACCTCCAAGTCGAAGGGTAGAGCTAGAAAATTCTAGCCCCTTGGGTGCTGCCATAGAGTTACATTACAAGTGCCCATCCAAGAAGGCTCAAGGTCATTGGCCACAGATAAAATGAAGTCAAATCACGTTATATGTACAGTAGCGTTGATTGGATTGATCATGTCAGCATCTGTAACGGCTGTCTTGAGTGGAAGAAAGAGAGGACCAAAGCGCAGCGTGGTTAGTGTTCATCATTTTAATGGAAAACTGAACACTTCAAAAACACAAAACAACAAAGTGACAACCGAAACAGTTCTATCTGGTGCAGACACACAAAGACTGAAAATAACCACCCACAAAACAGAGGTGGAAAAAGGCTACCTAAGTATGATTCTCAATCAGAGACAACTAACGACACCTGCCTCTGATTGAGAACCATACTAGGCCGAACACAGAAACCAAACATAGAAAAACAAACATAGACTGCCCACCCCAACTCACGCCCGGACCATATAAACAAAGACAAAACAAAGGAACTAAGGTCAGAACGTGACAGTACCCCCACCCCCCCCCAAAGGTGCGGACTCCGCCCGCAAAACTTGAACCTATAGGGGAGGGTCAGGGTGGGCGTCTGTCCGCGGTGGCTGCTCTGGCGCGGGACATGGACCCCACTTCACCACAGTTTTTGTCCGCCTCCTCAACCGCCCCCGTGGCCTCTTACGAGCGGCGACTGGGGACCCTAGCCGTGGGTCCCGAATGGACGGGAGACTCCGGGCAGCGCCGGACAGGCGGGAGACTCCAGCAGCTCCGGAGTGAAGGCTGATTCTGGCATCGCCTGGCTGACTGACGGCTCTGGCGGCTCCTGGCTGGCTGGCGGTGGATGCATGCAACATCTGAGCAGGGGAACAAGACCTATATCTACATGGGACACATTCTTTTCACAGCACTTCAATACAGAAAAGATTTCGTAGCAGGTTAGGAGAGCTTTTTCGCTAACCTTAACCCTTTTCCTAACCTTAACCTCAGTCTCCTAACCTGTAACATGAATTCTCCTAACCTGCTACGAAAAAGTAACTTAGATATTGAAGTGCCTTGAAAAGAGTGTTTCCCATATCTACACACCAACTTCTAAGAGAGTACCAAACCTTTCTGCCAATAACAGCTAGTTTTCCATTTTCCTCTCCACACTCAGACCACTCCCAGACAGTCCTAGCAAAATTTTAGCTTGAGAAACATGTTTTGCTAAAAAGCTGTTTTTGTGGAAATGTATTACAGTAATTTACTTAATTGTTACCCAGAAATGATTTGATATTGAAATAAAAATGGCTGCATTTAACCTTTAAACCTCCACGGGATTGGTGTCCCCCCCGCGGAACTGTTGAGCTAACATAGGCTAATGTGATTAGCATGAGGTTGTAAGTAACAAAAAAAATCCCAGGACATAGACATATGGGAAGAAAGCTTAAATTCTTGTTAATCTAACTGCACTCTCCAATTTACAGTAGCTATTACAGTGAAATAATACCATGCTATTGTTTGAGGAGAGTGCACATTTATGAACTTGAACATTTATTAATAAAGGAATTAGGAACATTTGAGTCTTGATACAACATTTTGAACAGTAATGCAATGGTTCATTGGATCAGTCTAAAACTTTGCACATGCACTGCTGCCATCTAGTGGCCAAAATCGAAATTGCACCTGGGCTGGAATAATACATTATGGCCTTTCTCTTGCATTTCAAAGATGATGATACAACAACAACAAAACACGTTTTTTTTTATTGTATTATCTTTTACCAGATCTAATGTGTTATATTCTCCAACATTAATTTCACATTTCCACAATCTTCAAAGTGTTTCCTTTCAAATGGTATCAAGAATATGCATATCCTTGCTTCAGGTCTTGAGCTACAGGCAGTTAGATTTGTAATTTTAGGCGAAAATTGAAAAAAAGGGTCTGATCCTCACAGATATGTGCACCAGATATTTACATTTTAGAATGTATTTCATCAAGAAAGTACGTTATACATGTCTTTTTTAATCTTACTCTTAATTACAAATTATTTATTTGGCTGTGGTTCATTTGATTTTCAGCACAACCCTGTTTGATAACTTAAAGTATTATAGTGACCTCTTGTGGTCAAAAACTAAACTCATTCAAATGCAGGTTTTCCATACACTGTCTTGTCAAACAGTGCAATGTTTGATTGTTGAAATTACATTCTTCTAAAATTCTTACACTTCTGGATGAGAAATACAAGTCACTGTTCCAATACTGTTTGATTCTGCCGTTTTTGAAATATTATGGGCAAATATGAGAGCATTTGAGATTGGGACACCAACTATAAACATTTCAGTTATTCTTCGATAATTTCAACATTAATTACTAAAGATCTATACACATACATACCATGCAAATATCAATAAAAAGAGGCACACATGCTACAAATAGTTAGTTGACTACCCACCAGTCAATCAGATTAGATTATTCTGAAAATAATAATGTTATAAGAGACAAAGTCCCTTTAGACAACATAAATGACTGTGTGCACACAGGTCAAAACTACTCTGCCAGCTATGTATTTCAACAATTACAAGGAATTATTGAAAAGTATCCTACAAACATTGTTAGAATGAGAAAACGTGTCATGTTTTATCAAACAGGTGTGTTTGTATTGAAGAACCCTGAGATTGTGTACAGTAGGACTTATGTGTGAACAGACTGAAGATAATGACTGTAAACTGAACGTATACAATTTTCCAGCAAAATGTTTTACTTTTCTGTCTTTTCAAACTCAGGAACAGTTTGAATGTTCTTTATGTAATTTAGGCTATAGTATGGATGTTAAAGCTAAATCTTTCTTTCTGAATCAGGAGTATACTCTTATTCTCCAAATGCCCAATCTGAGCAACCTATGCTATAAACTCTCTTTCCCTTTGTTGTTTCAAAAGTGGAAAATGCTACATCTGAGAATCACACAGAATGGGCCTTTCACAGCCAAGACTTCTTAGTTCGTCCCATCTTGGCCATGTTTGCCAGTTGAACCTTAACCCGGTCCCTCTCTTCCGGAGTCCTCTTGGAGGTGCACTCCACAGTAGAATCGGTCTCAAAGGTGATGGCTGGGACATGAGTGAGCAGGTGGCCCCCAGCCTTCTCCTGGGCCATGGGAGTGGGAGTCTGCAGGACCAGCCTGCCTCTCAGAGAGTGTTTGAGCTGCAGCAACAGAGGGTTGTGGTGGTCGTACAGCCCCACAGGGTCCCTCTCAGGGCGGAAGCAGGTGGAGCAAGTGGAGCACAGTATGCGGAAGATGTAGACCCAGCCCAGAAAGTGCAGCTCTGCGATGTTGAGCACAAAGCAGCCCAGGCTAATGCTGAACATGAAGTTGAGAAAGATTGTCTTCTCAGTGGCACGTGACACGAAGCAGTCTGTGCGGGTGGGGCAGGGGTAGGTCTCGCAGCAGTACAGTTGGGGCACCTTGAAGCCAAACAGGTAGTACTGCCCCACCAGGAAGGTGATCTCCATGACGGAGCGCAGCAGCACGTGCAGGATGTAGATGAGCAGCACCTGGCTGGAGAGCTGAGTGGGGTCCTCCCCCAACTCCCCATAGACCTCCTCCAGCAGTCTCTGCTCCACCCCCTCCGCTTCCTGACCAACCCACTCCTCCCTGTATCCAGGGCAATAGGTGGACATACCAGTCTCCAAGTTCTCCAGCCCTTCCCTTCTCAGCTGCCCAAAGACCTTCTTGGAGGTACGCTCAGCCATCACCTGCCCCCTCTGGATCTCCAGCTTCTCGTCCTTGGCGATCTTGTGCAGGGCGTAAACAATGTAGAAGATGGACGGCGTGGAGACCAAGACGATCTGGAAGACCCAGAAGCGCAGGTGTGAGACGGGGGCGAAGGTGTCGTAGCAGACGTTGTTGCAGCCGGGCTGCAGGGTGTTGCAGGTGAACTTGGACTGCTCATCGCTGTACACCGCGTCCCCCACCAGGGTCACCAGCAGGATGCGGAAGATCAACAGGCAGCATGGTCAGCCAGATCTTGCTGATCACTGTGGAGTGGTTCTGCACCTCGGACAGGAAGCGTCCGAGAATGGACCAGTCTCCCATGGTTTAACCTGGGGGAAGGGGTGGGGAGGTTTGAGAATGGACAAGCGTGTGAATCAGAACCTCTCAGTGCACTGCTACCTAATACAGTAGAGTCCGAATGATTTAGACACCCACATGCTTTTCATTCAAAAACAAGAACATTTCTAAGTGACCCCAAACTTTTGAACGGTAGTGTATGTAAAGTAACATTTTCTACTGTTTTGCAAACAGTGAGAGAAAATGACTTCTTATCTGGTCTAAGATGGTTGAATAAATAATTTTACAAAAAATGTCACTCATTATCTCATTACTTCTCAAACAGCTGTTGATACAGAATAATGCTAGAGTATGCCCATATCAGTGTGGGGGATACAATGCAAAGGAAATTGTAACAGCAGAAAAGTTTTTTCCTCCTTTCCCTTTATCATAACAATTGAAAACATAAACAGAGAAGAACAATCTTAACAATATAGTTAAAAATTCCCTCACCTCTGGATCGTTTGTCTCTTTCCAAACCCAAATCTGTAAAAAATGCTTTGCCATGCAGTCCGCATTGACCATAATTAATATGAGTTCTGTTTTATGGACGATATGAACGGTGTTGAGCCTGATATGGGAAAATAGGCTGACCAGACATATTCCTCCACTTTATCTGAAACTCTCATTGTACTGTGGGGATAAAAAGGCAGCCAATGTACAGTTTAACAAAGATTTAAAAATACAATGGGAGGCACCTTTTCTGAACAGCCGGGATAGTCAAACAATAACAGCAGGGAACAAACTGGAAAAGGAAAACAATGCCAGTTTATGCAAAGGTTCTGCTCTTCGCCAGTTTAAAAAATAACAATTTAGAGAAATGGAAGATCGAACATTTCTCACTTTTACAGATTATGCTCAGTCAATCTTTGAATGAAATGTGATAACATGTGATGGCAAATTAGAGGAATCATCCAGTAGTTTTAGGCTTATATTCACCAGTTATGACTACAGCATTTCTCTTTCTGGAGACCTCTAGTCTTAGTGCTTTGCCCCATCCATTTATAGACCTGACACAGAGATAAAATCTCACAATACATAATGTTCACTAAAATTGTCTTCCAGGAACTGTCTGTACGAAACAGGACTGTGGTATCCTTTCAAATGGTATACTGAAAACACTATAAGCAGCTTGCATCAATGACATATGGATCCAATCCAAGTCTACAGACGAAACACACAGAACAGGTTGTATCTCTATTAAAATAAGTATTTTAAGAGTCTATCCATCCACTTGAATGTCCATCATGGGATCCAATGTAAAGACCAAGCCTCAGTATCCTCTGCAGCATCTGTGTCTCTGCTTCATCGTGATGTAGTCCACCCACTGTGGCTCTGGAACCGAGGACATGAGGACCATTCCCCTGCAGTTGGCGAGGGCAGGAATTCAATTGTTACTTTGTGTGGTTGGGCTGAAAGGCTGGATTAGGTCTCGTCCGTGTGTCATACAGTGCATTCGGAAAGTATTCAGACCCTCTGACTTTTTCCACATTTTGTTATGTTACAGCCTTATTCTAAAATGGATTAAATTATTTATTTTCTCATCAATCTACACACAATACATACCCATAATGACAAAGACAGAACAGGTTTTTAGAATTTTTTACAAATGTATTAAAAATTTAAAACAGAAATAGTATTCAGACCCTTTGCTATGAGAATTGAAATTGATATCAGGTGCAACCTGTTTCCATTGATCATCCTGAGATGTTTCTACAACTTGATTGGAGTCCACCTGTGGTAAATGCAATTGATTGGACATTATTTGGAAAGGCACGCACTTGTCTATATAAGGTCCAACTGTTGACAGTGCATGTCAGAGCAAAAGCCAAGCCATGAGGTCAAAGGAATTGTCCGTAGAGCTCCAAGACAGGATTGTGTCGAGGCACAGACCTGGGGAAGGGTACCAAAACATTTCTGCAGCATTGAAGGTCCCCAAGAACACAGTGGCCATAATTCTCAAATGGAAGAAGTTTGGAACCACCAAGACTCTTCCTAGAGCTGGCCACCCGGCCAAACTGAGCAATTGGGGGAGAAGGGCCTTGGTCAGGGAGGTGACAAAGAACCCGATGGTCACTTCGACAGAGCTCCAGAGTTCCTAAGTGGAGATAGGAGAACCTTCCAGAAGGACAACCGTCTCTGCAGCACTCCACCAATCAGGCCTTTATGGTAATGGGCAGAAAGAAGCAACTCCTCAGTAAAAGGCACATGACAGCCCGCTTGGAGTTTGCCAAAAGGCACCTAAAGACTCACAGACCATAAGAAACAAGATTCTCCGGTCTGACAAAACCAAGATTAAACTCTTTGGCCTGAATGCCTAGCGATACGTCTGGAGGAACCCTGGCACCATCATGGTGTGGGGATGTTTTTATTTTTTTACCTTTATTTAACCAGGTAAAACCCATTGAGGTTAAAAACCTCTTTTGCGAGGGCGACCTGGCAAGAAGGCAAAACAACAGAGAAATAGCAGTGTGTCATTAAATATTACAGAAAATTACAAAATACACACAAAAGACAAAGTGTCACAAGTTACAAGTACAATTGAAGATTAGAAACAATTGCGGTTATCACAAACAGTGTTGTCAATCAGAGTCTTAAAAACAGGCAAGAACAATAACTTTAAAATCTTTTGAAGCATGATCCAGGATGAAGGGGCATTATGGGAAAAAGATTGTTTCCCCATCTCAGTTCTATCCTTAGGAACAGACAAGGACAGCAGCGACTGTGAACGAAGACTGTATTTACTGACTGATCTGGTCAGTAAAGAACAGAGATACAAAGGGAGGGACTGTGAGACTAGTCAGGATCGAGAGAAAGATGAATGGAGAGATCAGAGAGATCCTTGAGATCCTGCTCCAGAATGCTCAGGACCTCAGACTGGGGCAAAGGTTCACCTTCCAACAGTAGAACGACCCTTAGCACACAGCCAAGACAATGCAGGAGTGACTTCGGGACAAGTCCCTGAATGTCCTTGAGTGGCCCGGCCAGAGCCCGGACTTGAATCGGATCGAACATCTCTGGAGACACCTGAAAATAGCTGTGCTGCAACTCTCCGCATCCGATCTGACAGAGCTTAAGAGGATCTGCAGAGAAGATGGGAGAAACTCCCCAAATACAGGTGTACCAAGCTTGTAGCGTCATACCCAAGAAGACTTATTAAGTCTGTAATTCCTGCCAAAGGTGCTTCAACAAAGTACTGAGTTAAAGGTCTGAATACTTATGTAAATGTGATATTTTAAATTTGCAAACATTTCTTAAAACCTGATTTTGCTTTGTCATTATGGGGTATTGTGTGTAGATTGATGAGGAAAATAACAATTTAATACATTTTAGAATAAAGCTGTAACGTAACAAAATGTGAAAAAAAGTCAAGGGGCCTGAATTCTTTCTGAATGCACTTTATGTAAACACTACAGGGCAGCCAATGCTAGTGGGCCAAATATGATCAATAATTGTTGATCTAAATGAGAATATTGAGGAAGCCTTTGGCTTTCTGAAAAACACCAATCTGTGAAAGACAAAGACAGAAATGACTAACTAAGCACTAAGCATTGTCATGCCTAGAGGTGTAAACCATTGATAATTCATAAACCTTTTATAGGACCTATATACTGTAGATGCTTCAGAAATAATTTATAACCAAATGTCTCGCAAGATAAAGTGTTGCACTATTGACTAGACAGCACGTGTGCCTACTGTAATGTTTGATCATGTACCACTTCAGTTTAAGTATGTATAGATCAGTTTAAAGGGCCAATAGAGCCGTTTTTATCTCAATATCAAACCCTTTCTGGGTAAGGAATAAGTACCCTACTGTGATTGTTTTAAATGAAAATGGTCAATAAGAAATTAAAATAGCTTCTTAGCAAAAAGCAAATGCTCAAGCAAACATTTTGCTAGGACTGTCTGGGAGTAGTCTGAGTGGGGAGGGGTAAATTAGCTGTTGTTGGCAGAGGTTTGGAACTACCTTTCTTATTGGTCTATTAACTAATTAAGCGCCGGGTGAAGTCACCATGCAGGCCAAAACTCTATCCCAACAAAACAGGCTGAAATTTCAGGCAGCTCTTACACTGAAAGGGCATTATCATAATTTCACAGTATTATTGCAAACACATTTATTTAACTAGGCAAGTCAGTTAAGAACAAATTCTTATTTTCAATGACAGCCTAAGAACAGTGGGTTAACTGTTTATTTTTCCTTGTCAGCTTGGGGATTTGATCTTGCAACCTTTCAGTTACTAGTCCAACAATGTAACCACTAGGCTACCTGCCTCCTCAGACATAGCCTGGACATATACAGTGCCTTGCGAAAGTATTCGGCCCCCTTGAACTTTGCGACCTTTTGCCAAATTTCAGGCTTCAAACATAAAGATATAAAACTGTATTTTTTTGTGAAGAATCAACAACAAGTGGAACACAATCATGAAGTGGAACGACATTTATTGGATATTTCAAACTTTTTTAACAAATCAAAAACTGAAAAATTGGGCGTGCAAAATTATTCAGCCCTCTTAAGTTAATACTTTGTAGCGCCACCTTTTGCTGCGATTACAGCTGTAAGTCGCTTGGGGTATGTCTCTATCAGTTTTGCACATCGAGAGACTGACATTTTTTCCCATTCCTCCTTGCAAAACAGCTCGAGCTCAGTGAGGTTGGATGGAGAGCATTTGTGAACAGCAGTTTTCAGTTCTTTCCACAGATTCTCGATTGGATTCAGGTCTGGACTTTGACTTGGCCATTCTAACACATGGATATGTTTATTTTTGAACCATTCCATTGTAGATTTTGCTTTATGTTTTGGATCATTGTCTTGTTGGAAGACAAATCTCCGTCCCAGTCTCAGGTCTTTTGCAGACTCCATCAGGTTTTCTTCCAGAATGGTCCTTTATTTGGCTCCATCCATCTTCCCATCAATTTTAACCATCTTCCCTGTCCCTGCTGAAGAAAAGCAGGCCCAAACCATGATGCTGCCACCACCATGTTTGACAGTGGGGATGGTGTGTTCAGGGTGATGAGCTGTGTTGCTTTTACGCCAAACATAACGTTTTGCATTGTTGCCAAAAAGTTCAATTTTGGTTTCATCTGACCAGAGCACCTTCTTCCACATGTTTGGTGTGTCTCCCAGGTGGCTTGTGGCAAACTTTAAACTACACTTTTTATGGATATCTTTAAGAAATGGCTTTCTTCTTGCCACTCTTCCATAAAGGCCAGATTTGTGCAATATACGACTGATTGTTGTCCTATGGACAGAGTCTCCCACCTCAGCTGTAGATCTCTGCAGTTCATCCAGAGTGATCATGGGCCTCTTTGCTGCATCTCTGATCAGTCTTCTCCTTGTATGAGCTGAAAGTTTAGAGGGACGGCCAGGTCTTGGTAGATTTGCAGTGGTCTGATACTCCTTCCATTTCAATATTATCGCTTGCACAGTGCTCCTTGGGATGTTTAAAGCTTGGGAAATCTTTTCGTATCCAAATCCGGCTTTAAACTTCTTCACAACAGTATCTCGGACCTGCCTGGTGTGTTCCTTGTTCTTCATGATGCTCTCTGCGCTTTTAACGGACCTCTGAGACTATCACAGTGCAGGTGCATTTATACGGAGACTTGATTACACACAGGTGAATTGTATTTATCATCATTAGTCATTTAGGTCAACATTGGATCATTCAGAGATCCTCACTGAACTTCTGGAGAGAGTTTGCTGCACTGAAAGTAAAGGGGCTGAATAATTTTGCACCCCAATTTTTCAGTTTTTGATTTGTTAAAAAAGTTTGAAATATCCAATAAATGTCGTTCCACTTCATGATTGTGTCCCACTTGTTGTTGATTCTTCACAAAAAAATACAGTTTTATATCTTTAGGTTTGAAGCCTGAAATGTGGCAAAAGGTCGCAAAGTTCAAGGGGGCCGAATACTTTCGCAAGGCACTGTATATATAAAGCAAATCATGTTTTTGACTGCACTGGGCCTTTAATCGTTTAAACTTCTCAATTGTATGTCCACAAATTTGATTGTGTCTGACTTGCAATATTTGAGTTGGATGGCCAAACCCTGGGCTGCATGACCAAATCATTGATTTGAATGGGTGTCAATCACTGTGTGTGGAAACCTGTTTGGGTTTTCTGTGAACTATTGAGTGTGTGCATTGATTTCTAATTGTATATTCAGTGGGAAGTGATACATTTACGTTTTACGACATTCCTGGTTAGAGTTGGAATCGTCCCAATTCTCTTTTTTTTCTCCCTGAGAGCAACATATGGCAGTAACCAAATGCAATCTGGAAAAAAAATCTACGTTTTATTGTTTCACTGATTTAATTTGAAGTGACTGCTGTGGTTAAGTGATTATTATATACGTCTACCTATGTAAGTGATTCATCATTACAGTATTACAGTATTAGAGCAAGGCCATGGTGGTTATCAGATAATGGACGTTGAAGGTAGGTTCTGAGCACATTTGTATATTAATTAATGTTATGCATATGTTGCATCCTAATTGTGTTATGCAAGCATTTGTGTCTGGAGGTCAATATTTTGCAATCCAAGCAAATCTTGAAAGGATTTCTTAAAATTTGATTTCAAGGGGTTGACAAATAGTAACTAAACTGTATAGAAACAACATGTTGCTTTTCCCCTAGTGTTTGTGTTGTAACATAATGTAATGATAAATACAGGCACAATCAGTAACCATATTTGACGATGGCATATTGAAAATGTACTTTTATGCCATCTCTGGAAGGCGCTCCAATGGACTAGTTAAGCACGACAAATGGGGGAACACGTTCCATGTCGATCATATTTTGTGTGTATTTATACGCGCCACATCATATACCATTCAATCGTTTCCCAATACATACGTATTAGAAACACATTTTACAGTCACAATATTTTAATACAAGCCAATTTACACTATGTTCATTTCTGAGAAATCTCTAACGTCCCATAAACGTCGACTAGAAATGGTTCAGCCCGGAGGGTTTACAGGAAGTTGTAGCAGCTGCCATGTTTAGCTGCTTTGTTGTAGATTCCGTCTAGGTTTCCTGCAGATTTTAAGTGTTGCAATGGAACCGAGCTGGAGTACATTTTTATTCCAGGTAAGTGTCATCAGAGTGGTAAATTTGATTAACTACATCTAAATGTTACTAGATGTCTAATGCACCGTTGCTAATGGTGATTTTAAACGTGGATTTCTAGTAAAACTATTCAAGCAAAACAATGGTAGCGTTAGCTAGTTAGCTAATATTGGCTAGCCTATGAGCAATCCGTTGAAAGAGCTAACGTTAGCTCGCTAGCTCACTACATCAATCCCAGACTTCCAGCTGTGAGGTATATGGATGACGCTAGAGAGAGAGAGAGAGAGAGAGAGAGGGAGGGGAGGGCATCTGGGTGCCCCCCCAGTTCTTGTAAATTGTTGGTGTTAATGCATACTTTAATCAAAATCCGCTAATGCATGTTTTATTATAAATACCGGATACATTGGAATGGGCCCCATTTAGTTAAATATAAAAAGCAAGCTAGCAAGTGATCATGGCCGCTCGTTTGTTAGTTAGGATGCTAGCCAGCTAGTTGTAGCTAGCCTCAAAGAACGAGAACAATCCACCTCCAGCGGCGAGCCATGCTAGCTAGCGAGTAAATGTGTTTTTTTTTGCAGTCAGTGATTTTGTTGACACATTTTGATAGGATTTGAATGATGTTCTACTTTCAGCAAATCGCACTTGTATACGTGCCGGGCACGAGGAGGGAATACCCCGCACTTCCGATTATAAAATTTCCCCCCTTTTCCTCGTCCCAAAATATGTAACCGCGGGTTGGAGAAAGAATTCAAACTATGCAGTAATCTGCAGCCAAGATGCTAGCTAATTCTTGCACTACTGATAATTTGTAACCCGTCTTCCATATGTCTGAGATTTCTATTAGGCAGCTCGCGGAGGATATTCATGTCCATAGTTGTCTGCCTTTGGTGCGATTTAAATTGCAAATCCAAGAATAGGATAGTATTTACCATTTTATTAAGTACCTATATCCATCCAATCTATACATATTCAGAATTTCTGGACATGGTTACAGCATTTTTAGCAATGCACAATTTGCATCAGTTGCAAAAATGCTTTTCCTACCCTCTGGCAGTAGTTGAAAAGTTGTCAATGTAAAAACCTATCCTCTTGTTGCACTGTGTCCATGCAGAGGAATTGTAGTATTTACTAATGTGTGCTTGTAACAAGATGTTAAACATCTGATAAAAACGTGTACACATATTTTGCAGATGTTATTGCAGGTGCAGCGAAATGCTTGTGTTTCTAGCTCCAACAGTACCTAACAATTATACACAAATACTCCTAAATTAAAAGAATGGAATTAAGAAATATCAGGATGAGTTATGTATATGATGGTGTGTGTATGGACAGTATATGAGTAGAAAATGTGTACAGCAATAGTTATATAGGAGGAGCCCTGACTAGAATACAGTAGATTATTTTTATTTAACTAGGCAAGTCAGTTAAGAACACATTCTAATTTACAGTGATGGCCTACCGGGAAACAGTGCGTTAACTGCCTTATTCAGGGGCAGAAGGACAGATCTTTACCTTGTCAGCTTGGGGATTCGATCCAGCAACCGTTTGGTTACTGGCTCAACGCTCTAACCACTAGGCTACCTGCCACTCATATACAAATGAAGGGGGTAAAAACAGTATAAAGTGCCTTTGGAAGAAGAAAACATGAATGCAGCCAACTTGCAAGGTACACTAAATTCATAGATTGTAGACATTACATAAACATTGGGAATTAAGTCACGTGTGTCAGCTAGATCTTGAAAATGTCTCTCTTTCCATCACACCTGGGGGGAATTGCATTTTAATATGTATGCCTAGACATTTGAAACATGCTCTTTTTATGTTTATTTTCCTGGAATGTGGATCGTTAGCTTAAGGGGAACAGGCTATTTCTCCTAGTGGACATGTATATAACTTTTCCTGTCCAATCTATCTGGCAACCTAAGATGCATTACAAAATGCAGTGTCAGTTAAATTATTAGATGAATTGGACGTTTTTGAAGACCCTTATTCACAACATCTCAAATGGCCTACTGCGTAGTGTCCCAATCCCAGGTCAAATGTAAACACCAGTGTTGAAAATATATGTCCTCAAACCACTTGCCACTTGTTTTTTTCCCCTTCCCTACTCCGCCTAATCATATTGCAGCCGTAGTGGTAGGCCTAGTTCTGTTCCCTCAGCGCTGGAGAGGTGCAGCTGCTGCCAGTTAATTGGCGTGAGCCGAGGACCCTTGATAATGGTTTTATTTTGTGGCTAACAAGGCACAAATACCTGAAGCTGGTGTGATGGAGCAGTGGAGGAAAATGGAAACTAAGTAGTTGTTATTTGGAGGTGCCATTTGATTCGCTGGATTTGATAAAGCATCTAATGAGGCTGTGCGTCACTTGTTACTGTTCTGTAAGCGTTGGAAGTTATGCTTGGTGCGGGGGGGGGGGGTTGTCAAGCTATGCAGTTCTCAATAATAGTGTTCTCGTAATCCTCCTGAATCAGATGAAGATGACTAATTACTTTTCTCACGATTTTAGGACAAACCTACGTTTTAGGATTCCCCTAAGACAATACGTAATAGGGTTTTGTTTTACTGTTAATGTTAAAATTTTATTAACAAACCCAGTATTTTCCCTTTCTTTTGTATTAGTCTTCTGTAGGTCCCATGGTTCCAGGGAATCCACGTAGGGACTACTACACAGGGATCAGAGTAAGTTCATATCCTCCACAGTAAAATCCCTATAACCTGTGAACATTTTTTTCTGCACATGACACGACCCCAACCAAGCCCTCAACATAGGTAGAACAAAGTATATGTAGTCAAGGTCTTAGTCCTGGTTTCAGGGTTAACACGCAGATCTTGTTGCTTCCCTCATGCAGGTTAGTGCCTGAGTATGTTTATCAAGTTTTGTGAGAACACAAGCAATACCAATATATTTGAACTATTACTGTTTCTGGGATCATAAAATAAATTGGGCACTTCTTATCTGAGCAAATGGCAAGCTGTGTTCTTGGGGGCCTTGTCTGATATCTAAACAGATTAGCATTGTGGTCAATGAGATACTTCTCCATTGTAAAGCCCCGCCCCCCACATCTCTGACTGAATTAACAGAACAGGCTGCTTTTATATGTTCTGTATATTTTTGTTGTTTTCCACGCCCCCACTCTGTTACAACACTATTTATCTGGGAATGACCTCAGCCTTCAGAGCGGATTTGTATCAAAATCATCAGAGCAGTGTGAAGGCACAGCGGGCTTCAGCTCCCTATGCGTCTGAGTCTGAGAGCCTTGCTGTCTCACACACACACACACACACACACACAGCTAGAAGAAATGCTAATGGTGGTAAGAATTCCAGTCTGGATCCAACTTCAGTGTGGACGGAGGACAAAAAGGGGACTCGACACCCTGTGACTTAACCCTGTTTTTCTCCCATTCCCCAAAGCACGGCTGCCTCACTAAGCAGTCTGCAGCGGCCGCCAGCTGAACAGAATCCCCAAATCAGGCAGGACTGGTGTCACAAAGGCCCCCCTGAGGGTCGTAAGTGCATCACTGCTTGGATTTGTGTCTTCTACGGCTCCACAAAAGAGCATAAAGAAAAAGGAACACAATTTGGGATTTTTCCCGACTCCCCCAGCCCAGACCCCATCCCTTGCCTGCCTGGCTGACCGTATTGGGATGCTTGGCTGAACCTGAAAGCCCAGGGGTCAGCTCTTTAACCCTGCCCTATGGTGATTACGGAAAATAACAAGGTTGTTTCAATCGTGGTGTCTTTGGTTTGCCCGTTGTAAGGTTGCTGGGTACAATGTGAAACTCTATTCACGCACCAACCAAAAATATTCATAAACCCCCCGCCCCCCCACCCATTCTTTGGGGGCTGCCGTGACCAATTGGACAATGCCAGCAGCTGCAGATGTCCTCTGTACACTGCTCTATTAGCTACCAGTGTTGGGTCATTGTTTTGCTATCTTGTCAGTTTTCATTACACTGTTATATGTTTTTCAACCACTACAAAACAATAGACAATCAGCAACATTTTGGGTAGTGTATGATTATTAGTATGTGATTATTGAAACATTTCCTGAGTTAGTATTTGTTAAAGGAAATATTTAAATGTTGTAATGTTTTTTTTTTGTGTGTGTGAATTTTACCCACTTTTCTCCCCAATTTTGTGGTATCCAATTGTTAGTAGTTACTATCTTGTCTCATCGCTACAACTCCCGTACGGGCTCGGGAGAGACGAAGGCCGAAAGCAATGCGCCCTCCGAAACACAACCCAACCAAGCCGCACTGCTTCTTAACACAGTGCGTATCCAACCTGGAAGCCAGCCGCACCAATGTGTCGGAGGAAACACTGTGCACCTGGCGACCTTGGTTAGCGTGCACTGCGCCTGACCCGCCACAGGAGTCGCTAGTGCGCGATGAGACAAGGATATCCCTACCGGCCAAACCCGGACAACGCTAGGCCAATTGTGCGTCGCTCCACGGACCTCCCGGTCGCGGCCGGCTGCGACAGAGCCTGGGCGCGAACCCAGAGTCTCCCACCCAGGAGTCCCAAATAATGTTTTATTTACGTATGGTTGTAGTAGGTTACGTAAGCCAGTGGGATTAATGTGATTCGGGGGGGGTGTAATTAGTTTGAGAGTTTGACGCCTCAACCAGCCTGCACCCACAGCACCACATAAAGGTGGTGTGAAATTGCTCCAAAAGGGATATTTATAGCAGACGTAACATGCTGCTTATACAACACGTACTGAGACACAACAAGTTTCATTTCAAACAATTAACATTGGTAGGTTCTGTTACCGTCATTCAAAGCAGCACTGAATAGTAAAGGGTCTGCTCGTCATTGCAGATGGATACCGTGTCCAGCAGGAGCTATAACATTGGAGGAAATGTTGAAGTAGATGAGAAACTACCTGAACTTGTCCAATTCTGTCCAACCATTCTGGACAGTTTATACCCTCCAAATCAAATAAAAGATGGCGCCAGAGGGGATTTCTGCTGTTTTATGGGCTCTTAACCAACCATGCTATTTATTTTTTAAAAAAAGTGTAACTTATTTTGTACATAATGTTGCTGCTACTGTGTCTTAAGACCGAAAAGAGCTTCTAGAAATCAGAACAGCTATTACCTTAAACTTCACTAAGAATTTCTCTTTAATGAGCCGGACGAGAGGGATTTACTCCAGACACCCGAACAGGCCCTCATCCCCGTCATTCGATAATTTCAGCACGTTAAATGTGCAACCAGAGGAAAAGAACTCTAGATCACCTTTACTCTACACAGAGACGCATACAAAGGTTTCCCTTGCCCTCCATTTGGAAAATCTGACCATAATTATATCCTCCTGACTCGTGCTTACAAGCAAAAATTAAAGCAGAAAGCACCAGTGACTTGGTCAATAAAAAAGTGATCAGATGAAGCAGATGCTAAGCTACAGGACTCTTTTGCTGTCACAGACTGGAACATGTTCCAGGATTCTTCCAATGGTATTGAGGAGTACACCACATCAGTCACTGGCTTCATCAATAAGTGCATCGACAATGTCGTCCCCACAGTGACTGTACGTACATACCCCGACCAGAAGCCATGGATGACAGGCGACATCCACACTGAGTTAAAGTGTAGATCTGCCGCTTTCAAGAAGCAGGACTCTAACCCGGAAGCTTATAAAAAAAATCCCACTATGCCCTCTGATGAACCATCAAACGGGCAAAGCATCAATACAGGACTAAGCTCTAATCGTACTACACCGGCTCTGATGCTCGTCGGATGTGGCAGGGATTGCAAACTATTACAGACTACAAAGTGAAGCACAGCTGAGAGCTGCCCAGTGACATGAGCCTACCAGACAACCTAAACTACTTCTATGTTTGCTTCAAGGCAAGTAACACTGAAACATGCATGAGAGCATTAGCTGTTCTGGACAACTGTATGATCACGCTCTCCGTGGCCAATGTGAGCAAGACCTTTAAACAGGTCAACATACACAAGGCCGCAGGGCCAGACGGATTACCAGGACGTGTACTCCGAGCATGCACTGACCAACTGGTAAGTGTCTTCACTGACATTTTCAACCTGTCCCTGTCTGAGTCTGTAATACTAACATGTTTCAAGCAGACCACAATAGTCCCTGTGCCCAAGAACACTAAGGTAACCTGCCTGAATGACCCGTAGCACTCGCGTCTGTAGCCATGAAGTGCTTTGAAAGTCGGGTCATGGCTCACATCAACACCATTATCCCAGAAACCCTAGACCCACTCCAATTTGCATACTGCCCCAACAGATCCACAGATGATGCAATCTTCATTGCCCTCCACACTGCCTTTCCCACCCGGACAAAAGGAATACCAATGTGAGAATGCTATTCATTGACTACAGCTCAGTGTTCAACACCATAGTGACCTCCAAGCTCATTACTAAGCTAAGGACCCTGGGACTAAATATCTCCCTTAGCAACTGGATCCTGGACTTCCTGATGGGCCTCCCCCAGGTGGTAAGGGTAGGTAACAACACCTCAGCCACTCAGATCCTGAACACGGGGGCCCCTCAGGGGTCAATGCTCTGTCCCCTCCTGTACTCCCTGTTCACTCATGACTGCACGGCCAGACACGACTCCAACACCATCATTAAGTTTGCTGATGACACAACAGTGGTAGGCTTGATCAACGACGAGACGGCTTATAGCGAGGAGGTCAGATGCCAGGACAACAACCTCTCTCTCAACATGGTCAAGACTAAGGAGATAATTGTGGACTACAGGAAAAGGAGGACTGAGCACACTCCCATTCTCATCGACAGGGCTGTAGTAGAGCAGGTTGAGAGCTTTAAGTTCCTTGGTGTCCATATCACCAATAGCCAACATGGTCCAAGCACACCAAGACAGTCGAAGAGGGCATGACAAAACCAAATCCAGCGGTTGTACGTTTGCCAAAAGATTTGGCATGGGTCCCCAGATACTCAAAAGATTAGACAGCTGCACCATCGAGAGAATTCTGACTGGTTGCATTACTGCCTGGTATGGCAACTGAGGTTGGAGACCCTACAGAGGGTAGTGTGTACGGCCCAGTACATCACTGGGGCCAAGCTTCCTGCCATCCAGGACATCTATACTAGGCGGTATCAGGAACGGCCTGAACATTGTCAAAGACTCCAGCCACCCTAGTCCATAGACTGTTCTCTCTGCTACCGCACGGCAAGCGGTACTGGAGCGTCTTGTCTAGGTCCAAGAGGATTCTTAACAGCTTCTACCCACAAGCCATAAGACTACTGAACATCTAATCAAATGACCCACCGTGATGCTGAAACATTGGTATTTTACCCAATAAATTCCTGGGAGTGTGTGTGCGTGACTGTTTTTCTCTATTTTAGTTTGTTTTCTGTTAGTCAGCACTACATTATTTAATTTTCTCTGGGGGTGCTCCAGCTAATGTTTTTTTATTAGGTATAGTTAGCTAACACACAGGTTGTCCCGTTCTAGGTGCTGTACCAGTAGAGGAGGAAAAAAAGATCACCTTACATGCAACAGATTTAGATTATTGAGTGGCAGGGAGGTGTGTGTGTGTGTGTGTGTGTGTGTGTGTGTGTAGACAGCCTGTTCAAATCAAATGTATTTATATAGCCCTTCTTACATCAGCTGATATCTCAAAGTGCTATATAGAAACCCAGCCTAAAACCCCAAACAGCAAGCAATACAGGTGTAGAAGCACAGTGGCTAGGAAAAACTCCAAAAGAAAGGCCAAAACCTAGGAAGAAACCTAGAGGAACCAGGCCATGAGGGGTGGCCAGTCCTCTTCTGGCTGTGCCGGGTGGAGATTATAACAGAACATGGCCAAGATGTTCATAAATGGCCAACATGGTCAAATGATGATAATCACAGTAGTTGTCGTGGGTGCAACAAGTCAGCATCTCAGGAGTAAATGTCAGTTGGCTTTTCATAGCCGATCATTGAGAGTATCTCTACCTCTCCTGCTGTCTCTAGAGAGTTGAAAACAGCAGGTCTGGGACAGGTAGCACGTCCGTCCGGTGGACTGGGGACGGCAAGGAGTCTTCATGCCAGGTAGTCCTGAGAGAGAGCGAGAGTAAATTAAATAATAAGGATAAGACAGGAGAAGTACTCCAGATATAACAGACTGACCCTAGCCCCCAACGCATAAATACTGGAGGCTGAGACAGGAGGGGTCAGGAGACACTGGCCCCATCCGATGAGACCCCTGGATAGGGCCAAACAGGCAGGATATAACCCCACCCACTTTGCCAAAGCACAGCCCCCACACCACTAGAGGGATATGTTCAACCACCAACTTACCATCCTGATACAAGGCTGAGTATAGCCCACAAAGATCTCTGCCACGGCACAACCCAAGGGGGGGCGCCAGCCCAGACAGGAAGATCACGTCAGTGACTCAACCCACTCAAGTGACGCACCCCTCCTAAGGACAGCATGGAAGAGCACCAGTAAGCCAGTGACTCAGCCCCTGTAATAGGGTTAGAGGCAGAGAATCTCAGTGGAGAGAGGGGAGACGGCAAGGGTGGTTCGTTGCTCCAGAGCCTTTCCGTTCACCTTCACACTCCTGGGCCAGACTACCAATATGACCGACTGAAGAGATGAGTCTTCAATAAAGACTTAAAGGTTGAGACTGAGTCTGCGTCTCTCTCATGGGTAGGCAGACCATTCCATAAAAATTGAGCTCTATAGGAGAAAGCCCTGCCTCCAGCTATTTGCTTAGAAATTCTAGGGACAGTAAGGACGCCTGCGTCTTGTGACGCAGGTATGTACGATTTCCAAATCGGAAAGATGGGTAGGAGCAAGCCCATGTAATGCTTTATAGGTTAGCAGTAAAACCTTGAAATCAGCCCTTGCCTTAATATTATTAACAGGAAGCCAGTGTAGAGAGGCTAGCACTGGAGTAATATGATCACATTTTTTGGTTCTAGTCAGGATTCTAGCAGCTGTGTTTAGCACTAACTGAAGTTTATTTAGTGCTTTATCCGGGTAGCCGGAAAGTAGAGAGGACAAACCATTCACAGAGACAAACTGATCTAAACCAGGCCAGATCTTGTCCATGTAGACCAATTTGGGTAGTCTAACCTAGAAGTAAAAAAAGCATGGATTAATTTTTCTGCATCGTTTTTGGACAAAGTTTCTGATTTTTGCAATGTTATGTAGATGGAAAAAAGCTGTCCTTGAAATAGCCTTGATATGTTCGTCAAGAAAGAGATCAGGGTACAGAGTAACCCTGAGGTCCCTCAGTTTTATTTGAGACGACTGTACAACCATCAAGATTAATTGTCAGATTCAACAGAAGATCTCATTTTTTCTTGGGACCTAGAACAAGCATCTCTGTTTTGTCCGAGTTTAAAAGTAGAGCGTTTGCAGCCATCCACTTCCTTACGTCTGAAACACAGGCTTCTGGCGAGGGCAATTTTGGGGCTTCACCATGTTTCATTGAAATGTACAGCTGTGTGTCATCCAAATAGCAGTGAAAGTTAACATTATGTTTTCGAATGACATCCCCAAGAGGTAAAATATATAGTGAAAACAATAGTGGTCTTAAAACGGAACCTTGAGAAACACCGCAATTTACAGTTGATTTGTCAGAGGACAAACTGATATCTTTCAGACAGATTAGATCTGAACCAGGCCAGAACTTGTCCGTGTAGACCAATTTGGGTTTCCAATCTCTCCAAAAGAATGTGGTGATCGACGGTAACACAAGTAACCTTAGTGCTGCTTTTGAATCTTTGATGGATTCGTTTGAGCAGATCTCGAGTTGAATATTTTGGGTGTACAATTCTAGATTTAGTCTTCATAGTTTAAAAAAAATACAACTTGAGATTTGGCGAGAAGGTCAAGAGGCGTAAATCTACAAAGTGAAACAAACCTGTCGATTCATTGTATGTATGTAGTTGGTCAGGTGTACGTTGGTGTACTGTATATTGTTCATGTCATTCTGGCACGACATAACTGACTACATCACCCACTGAGCTCAAATCTCCAGAGTTTTAAGTCCTCTCCTGTGTGCACCTTGAACAGCTGCCTCCTAACCCTCTTCTCCCCTCCTAACCCTCTTCTCACACCACATTCATCAGGGCTGCACTTTTGTTTTTTCTGAGAGGCTCGGATGCCCTGGCTGGAAATGGCTCCCTTTCTATTTCTGGTAAATTAATGGATGTCCCTCTTTTTAAAGCCTGTTCTTCCTCTTAGAACGCAACATTCATGCTGACAGGGCTGGGGTTGTAGTAGTAGTAACTTAGATGCCTGAATGGCACAGGGGAAGACTTGGAATAATTGTTATTTTTTGGGGGGCTCCCGAGTGTTGCAGCTGTCTAAGGCACTGCATCTCAGTGCGAGAGGCGTCACTACAGACACCGTGGTTTGATTCCAGGCTGTATCACACCTGGCTGTGATTGGGAGTCCCATAGGGCGGCGCACAATTGGCCCAGCGTCGCCGGGGGCTTGGCCGGTGTAGGCAGTCAATTATAAATAAGAATTGGTTCTTAACTGACTTGCCAACTTAAATGAATAATGGCATAAATTGAGCAACCTCTTTTTGAACCTCAAACCTCAACGTCACCCACAAGGCTACCCTTAGATATCACCAGAAAAGCGTTTGAGTAGTATAGCTTAGTTCATGAAATTCATCAACAACATCTGTAAATGGAAGCTGACAACCAAATGGACTCTTCAAATAAGAAAAGTGAATCAAATTGTCATTCTCTGCTCAATTATTTTAAAAATGAGAAGTTCTGTTTTACTGTCATCCTTATCTTGGAAACAGGGGTAGTTCTGCTGACAAGGCAGTCCGTTTCAACTCTCTGGAGCAGTCAGAAACAGGTCTCTCTCACTTTCTCTCTCTCTGCTACGTGCAGCTGTAGTAGCTTTGACGGTGTGACTGACACTGTAGACTGTGTACTGATGTGCTTCTACATGGCTGTCTTTGTGTTGTCCTTCCAGCAGGCCAATGAAGCCCTGCATCACCAGCACCAGGTGGCCCAAAACAGCTTGCTGCCTCTCCTCCAGTCAGGAGGACCAGAACCTGTGGACCAGAAACCTGTGATGCCCATCCTCCTGGATCAGAAGCCCCCGGTCAGCGTCGCTGAGCTCCTCAAGGACAATGTGGCCAGTGGGACAGGGGGAGGCGGAGGAGGAGGCGGCGGCGGTGGTCCCGTTGTAGTGGTGAAGAAAGAGCCCAAGTCCAAAACGCCTTTCATCTGCGGCTACTGCAACAAGGCCTTCCGGGACAGCTACCATCTCAGACGGCACGAATCCTGCCACACGGGCGTCAAGATGGTGTCTCGTCCCAAGAAGACACAGACGGCGCCCACAATGGTGCCCATGATCTCCACAGTGCCACAGCGCGAGAACAGCGGCGGTCAGCCCTCTTACATCTCCACCATCGCTGGCATCCTCACCACGGCCACAACCTCAGCCTCCACGGGCTCCAGCATCATGTCTCCCACCATGGTGCCCCAGCAGCAGCACCAGCATCAACAGCAGCACCACCATCATCATCATCAGCAGCAGAGCCAGCCCAAGAAGCCTGCCAAGCCAGTGAAGAAGAACCACGGCTGTGAGATGTGTGGCAAGGCCTTCCGTGACGTCTACCACCTGAACCGTCACAAGCTGTCCCACTCAGACGAGAAGCCCTTTGAGTGCCCCATCTGCCAGCAGCGCTTCAAGAGAAAGGACCGCATGACCTACCATGTGCGCTCACACGACGGGGGCGTTCACAAACCTTACATCTGCTCTGTCTGTGGGAAGGGCTTCTCCAGGTGCGTGGTGCAGTTCAACTTATTCAAGTTTTCCTTTAGTCCACTTAAAAAATGTTTATTGTCCATAGTACATGTTGAACTGTAATTGTCAGTAGTGCATTCTGAGAAAGAGTTTGTAAGGTTCTTTGGAATTTCACATATTTCTTATCGTTATCTCTTTTTCACTGCTTCCATTTTAATGGGCCCCAAATATATTTCCTGATTGTGGGGAAAAAGCAAGAGGGCCATATCACAACTTTTCAAAAGCCATCTTAATTCAGAATGGGATACATTTATGTACAGGATACGACTATGTTGTAGAAGAAGAAGCCTAACTGACAGGCATAAAGGGCAGATCGTATCCAACAGGTGCAGCCTCATAAAACAATGTCATAGACTAGATTAATATGAGGATGATTCAAGTCAATGGCGGGCTTGGTTGGGTAAAAACATTCCACTTGAAATTGATATTCAGTGGTCAGTAGCCTAATAATTTAAAGGTGTGATGAATTTTGGAAATCCTCGTGTGTTGGAATGTAATTGAATTGGACTGGTTAATCAGTCTCAATCAATAGGAATTTAGGAACATTGCTTTGTATACTAGTATGTTTCCACTATGATGCTTTAATGCACATAGCCAAAAGGTGTTATGTACAATTTCCACTTTGAATGAAATTCCTCAATCAAAGAACAAGGTGGAGTATAATTTGAATGCCTAAAATCACATACCAGAATGCCTATTTATATGGTAACCCTATGAGACAATGTCCTTGTTGTTCTGGACCACCTCTTGTTTGTGTGTAGCTTTTATGAAGCTCGGCCATGATTACTGATGCCCCACGCAGCTTCTGTTCAGACCATTAGTACTGGCTCATGACATGCAAGCAGTGCCCCACCATGTATATAAACAGTATCTGGAGCTTTGCGTGCGTCACATAGTAGTCCCTCGTGTCCCCCCTCTCAGGGATATCGGCAGGGGACAGGGAGAATGCTGCAGGGGCCAGACGGCACCAGAAGAGATGGGTCTCCAGTGTAACTCCTGCAGCTCCCAAGGCCAATGGTAGTGTTCTGACTCACTGACTGGTCTGATTTCTAATCATTGATTTAGCTCCTCCCCTTTTGTTCTTTCCAATATTGGAGAGTATTTTGTTATCCCCCCCCCAACCTAACCCTTTCAGACATCATTAAGTTGTCAGTGAATGGTGAAGTTCTTGAGCTAAATGATTAGCAACTAGTGAAGTGAAGTATATTATATCATAATCATAGTGACTTTGCGCAAAGTAACAAATCTTACTCTTATGCGGCTAGAGGTGCATGTTCATTTTCACGCTTGGCAGTCCTGAAAGAGGCTATTCCCCTCTTCTTTAACGAAGGAGTGTTGTGTGTGAGGGGAGATATGAGCTTTTGAGCTCCACTGCACTCCTGAGGAGATGGGATTGGACTCCTGCTCGCCATCACGAAAAGCCTGCTAGTGTGAAACTGCCTCCTTAGAGACATTTTTAAGCCACACTCACCTCCTTTGTTGGAGGGGAATTCTCTGGCTGCATTTGTCCAATAGCTACATTACACTAGTGCGGCTTAGTGAGGGCAGAGGAGAACTGAACGACAGATGGACGGACGGCTGTGGTTGCCAGATAATTGTCTTCTCCAGGGTATACTGTAGAACAGATTATTTTATTTTTTGTGATGTTGTAGAATAGAGTTCTGGTTATTTTTTGGTGTGGCTTAACTGAATAATTATCTGGTCTTGTTGCAAGAATATCAATTATTACTTTGGGAGGGGTGTAGTAGTGGATTGATGCTCTAATAGCTTGTGTCCCATGGGTCTGATATGGACACCATGAGACTAACATAAATTTACTGTAGATGTTTTATTTATTAAATTAAACGTAATTGAACTATTATGGTATAACTGTGGGTTCACCGAGAATTTGTCATTTGCCTGCAATCTTTGTTGGCCCATTTTGTTAATTGAATCACGTGTCAACAGAGAAGCCCCAGCTACTGTCAGTGTATGGCATTATTGATTAAACTGTACTGGTGTTTTAGCTATTATACCAGGTTTTAAAATGCCTGTGTTCTTCTGTGTCCTCTCCTCCTGCAGGCCTGACCATCTAAGCTGTCATGTGAAGCATGTTCATTCCTCAGAGAGACCCTTCAAATGCCAAGTAACGGTAAGGAGCCAGGCATCCTCCGGATGCCCCCTTCCCTGTTTATGGTCACTTTCCTGTACCGCACATTCACTCCTGGTTTGTTGGATTAAGGATGAGATTATTACGCTAACTCCCAATTGTAAAATATGTAATCTCTCCTGAGTCTTCAAGATGTCAGACATGTCTGCAGTGTACACACACATAAACTCATTGAGTGAATAAAAAAAAAATATATATTTTTTTTTATTTAACCTTTATTTAACTAGGTAAGTCAGTTAAGAACAAAGTCTTATTTACAATGACCGCCAAACCCGGTTGATGCTGGGCCAATTGTGCGCTGCCTTGTGGGACTCCCAATCACGGCCGGTTGTGATACAGCCTGATACAGATTGTATCTCATCTGATATCCCCGTCATTGTCCCTCTATACCACCCCAGGCCTGCACCTCTGCTTTCGCCACCAAAGACCGCCTGCGTTCCCACATGATCCGACACGAGGGCAAGGTGACCTGCAACATCTGTGGCAAGATGCTGAGCGCTGCCTACATTACAAGCCACCTCAAGACCCACGGCCAGGCCAGCTTCAACAACCCCTGTAATAAAGGTACGCCAAGCAGCCTCCCACTCCCCTCCTCCACTCCCTCCATCCTTCCCACTCTCCCCTCAGCCACAACTAGCCTGGGGTGCTCCAGACCTAGGTATTAAATCTTATATTTGTTTTCTTAAAAAATACTTTAGGTATTTATTCTGTCCCTATCTTTATGCTGAAAGCACCCCATGCATTGTTGTTCTGTGGTGTCCTGTACAAAATAGGCAGGCACAAAGCACGACGTCAGGGGTGTATTCATTCTGCCGATTTCTGTTGCTAAATGTTTCTTAAATGGAATGAAACAAAGGGGGACCTACCTGAATTTGTCCAGTAAAAACTCTTGTTTTGATACGAGAGTTTCTTCAGAATTATGAAATGGAGTGGAGAGTGACCCATGTCTGTATTTGATTCCAATATATTTGGGTCAGGATAAAGAATGATTAGGAATAGGCCTACCTTATATTAGCCATTTTCATGGACATTCATATCCTTCAGTGCAGCACCACAAATTGACTTATAGATTCAAATGTACTGCACAACAGTCCACAACTGACAAGGACTGTGTTACCACTCATTCAGGGATTCATATCATGATAATGTCAATTTGCTGGGGCCAACCCACAGCCCTGTCTGGTTTACCAGTTGTTTACATGTGTGGTGGGGATGACAAGTGTCTCTGCTGACAGAAATGGATAGCCTGGAGCAAGAAATCTGGTAGGAGACGGTCTAAATTTAAAGGGCTTTGGACATTCAATTCATTTGACGCTCATAGCAAACTAGTGCAGCAATACAAGTCATTCAAATGCGATATGCGAGTCGACCAAAGAAAACACTTAATATCCTCTTAAGTGTTGATGGGTCTGTATGATGTTTTCTGACTCTGTGGGTATCTTGTTTTGTCAGCTGTTGAAATTGAGGTTTATAACATCTGCTCTCTTGTTGGTTTGTCAAACCTCCACTGACTTATGGGTGTTGAAGTCCAGTTTGGAAGAATGAGATCACTCTAAAATGGCACGGGCAAAATCTATTGTTCAGCAGACCCTAATCATTTTACCTAATAAAATGGATATGCATACATTATACAACGATCTATGTATGTCCTCACCAACTACAATGTGCATTAAACATTTTAGTACTTGGTAGAAGGCCAAATGATTGGCCCTTCGTGTATCTAACCCAATGACTTGTGTCCCCCTATGCCCTTCTGGCACGCAGAACCAAGTGATGCCCTGTCCCAATCAGTCCTGTCAATCAATGTAACCCCTATCTGTCTGTATCTCTGAATAGGGCTAAGTGACTGGCAGTGGAACCACCACTCAGGGCTACGAAAAGGTAATCTAGTAGCTAAAGCCGAAACCCATCCCGATCCCAACCGCTCCAAATTTGTAGCTGTATACTTACTTATGCATTGAAGTGGCCCATTTTCCACTACAGATCTGTCTTCTAGCCTAGCGTGTGTAGTTCTAGTTGTTTTACAACCAAGTCGTTGCAGATGCTTGTGTGTTATGGTTATTCAGGTATCAGGGTTTTATTTCATTAAGCAGGATCAATAAGTTAGCTAGCCAAACGACTTTGATCAACCTTAAATTACAACTCGGAATGTTTAAGTGGAATATGGGTTGTTTAAAGCATTGAGTTAATTATACCATACCATTTCAAGTTGACTATAGTATGAAATAAAGTGTTTCTGAATATTAGCTGAAAGTTAGCTGGCTAGCACATTGATCCTGCTTTTTGAATTGCCCCCTCAGGTGAGTTGACGGTAGGAGAGATCTTAAATAACTCCTTCCAAGTCCTTATGGACATCTCTCGTTTTCAAGGTAGGTTCATAAGAATCCTACCATTTTGTTTTATAATGTCTAATCATTTTAATGTGTGTGTTGACCGTTGCAGTGACTCAAACCTCGGCCCCTCTAACCCTGTGGAGCTTGGGGCTATCCTAAATGGTTTGTAATGAACGATCATCCAGCTCATTCTGTCTTTCTTTCGCTCCTTCCCTCCCTCATCTTTCCTCAGACTCTAACAACGTGCACAACTCCGGCTCAGTGACGCCCGTCACCAACTCTGCCGCCATCACCTCGGCGATGAACCGTGGCAACGCCAGCAACCCGGTAACCATCGCCGCCCAGATGAACATCACCACCAGCACGGTCAACATCACCTCTCCAATCAACCTGCAGCACCCAGTGACCATCACTGGGCCCATGAATATAGCCCACCCTGTGGCCATCACCTCTGGGATGCCCATGAATATAACCGGGCCGCTTAACATCGCCATGCGGCCCATGGATAGCATGCCTTTTCTCTCCCAGGTCCTGCCTTCCTCCCCTCCCTGGTAGTAACCCCTTCCCTGGTCCCTGGTTAGCATCTCTTTATCAACCCCTCTCACCTCTCTCCTTCTACCCCCAAACCACCACCTCCTCCCTTACTTTAGCAGACCTTCCTCCTTACCAGGAGTACTATAGATGATCTTGTAGTAGAGCAGAGGTGTAGTATGGTGGGCTAGCTGGACGCTGTACCTGTCTGTCCGTCTGGCTGCAGTGGGAGCAGCTGTGACTGCAGCATGATGAGAGGTGGACTGGCCAGCCCCTGTAGATGCTGGTGCATTTAATTACCTTTTAACTGCCGGTAGGAGAACAGTCCTGGAAACCATGTGAAGTCTCGGAAGGAGGAATGGAGCTTTGGAATGATGCTCCAAGTGGAAGCCTGACGTAAACAAACAACGAGTTATCCCTCGCCTCTTGCGTCAGAACATACCTGCACATTTGGCATTGGAATGAAACTGTAACAAATGTATTGCTGGTATTAATGTTTTTAAATGCTCTCTTACAGAGCAGATGGTTTTTATATTAGTTTTCCTTTTGTTATTATTATTATAGCCTGCTAATCAGTATTTAATAGTTGTATGCATTGTAAGGAGTTAAGTACAGCAAAAGGGACAAAGTATACCATTTTGCAGGATGGTGATTTTTTTCTGGAGAGAAAAATATCAAAGGCTCAACAGTTCAATCTTAGGTCAATGCCTTTGACTGCGTAAGGTGAGCTCTCCCAGGTCCTGATGCCATCTCTGGAAAATGGTCACATTCTCACTGCTGGTTACTGTAAACCTATACATGGTTTTTGTTAGTTTTGTTTTTGGAATAGTTGTCAGGTGTATTTTTAGATGACTTGATAAAGTAGCCGGAGGACATTACAGTGGTAATGTTACAGGAACACAAGGAGGAAATGTCTCGCACTGAAAGCATATCCCCAAGTTAATGTCCTAAAAACAGCAGTATTATTAAGAATCAAAATTAGTAGTGTTGGCTGTGAGCCTTGTTAATGTAGAGGCTATCAGAGCCACCTAGTGGTGCAGTAGACACTATGCTGAAAAAACAGTCCCAAAGTTCACCTTTTAAAACTTTTAGTGAAAATAGTTATGTTGGGAGAGGTTTTTGTAGGGCCATTTAATCCCCCCCTCTTTTTAGTTTTTTTTTATTGCAGGTTTAGGATCTTATAAGTATGAACTTCTACTCAGGAACCGTACTGAGAGTAGCCCAGTCTTTTGATGAGAGTAAAAGGATCAATTTAAGGTCAACACGCAACCTTGGTTGACCTTATACCCATTCTTTGTAAATATTACAACACAATTATTTTATTATTTTGTCTTTGCCTTTCAAAAAATGTAATAAAAGTAGATATCCTTCAATACAGGTCAGGGCTGCAATTACTTTATCAATGTCAATACGACCGTCCATTGGACTACTTTTGCATAGTTTACTTCCCAGGCTAGTTTGAGGCTTTTCTGTCTTCTTAGGTCATTTTTATTATATTACTGTAGAACCAAAGCTGCCATCTGGGGCCCAAGGTGCCCAGAAAGAGAATGGAAGCAGAGATGAGAGGCTGTGTCAACTACATGTGTTCTAGAATGGTCAAAGATTATGGGTCAAGGGTCACAAGGCTGCTTCCTTCCCCAGCCCAGTGCCTACTGGCGCTGCCTAGGCCTATGTTCAGTACACAGGCCTCTCCCTCAACTGGCAGGAACTCTTTGGAACGCGTGTAGCCGGCACGGCGCCGATGTGAGCCATTGCCCCAAAATCAGGCTGTATGTCAAACTGGTGGACGTTGTTCAGAGACTTCTGCCCTTGTCAGTGGCCTCGCCTTCCCTGTGTCTCTGTCTTGGGAAAGGCAAGATGTATGAGGCCTTTGCTAGTATTGCATGCATGCCAACACAGTGCCCGAAGATAATTACTCTAATCTGGTATGGAGTTGTGGTCTTGTTGGCATTGGATTCCCTTTCCATCGATCTCGTATCGATGTTGCATGTGGACGTCTGAGCTCGTCCAAGTTTGGGTTGAGTAAAAAAATAGTCATTAGACTTGACAACTTTTTTAAAAAGAAAACACTACAAACAGAATAGTTTTGAAGTATGTGTATGTTTGTCATTTGGCCTTCCGCAGTGGCCGTAACTAGTGTGCCTGAACTGCTTTACAACAAGACTATTTCACACCTCTGCTTCCTCTTCTAGATGTGATGGACATAGACTTAGACAACACTAGTGCCCAATAGCCTGTTTTAGCATGGGCAGCGCCATTGAGGACTTTTTGAAGAAGTCAACTGGATGGGACTTCCTATAGGGTTAAGGAATGATCACATAATTCTATCCAGGTCACCAGGTGGGATCAACCAATGAATTCAACTCATGAGGAAACATTCCATAACTGCAGGTGGCAGTAAATCGCCTACCTTGTTCTAACAACACACTCCAGGTGGCAGTATGCACCCTTTTAGTTTGTTTACCAACTCATAGAAGTAGTAGTAGAAGAAGAAAGTGTACTATTTCAGAATTCAATGGTGCTGCCTCTGCTCTCACAGATGCCATAATGTCTATGGTGATGGACTTGTTTCGTGAAGGAAGCCTTAACTGTTCAGATGGCTAAGAGCTAGACAGCCCCCTCAACCAAATTGATATGTTGTCATTTTTGGGGGCGGGGAGTATGGTTTACATTGAATTAAGTGTTTTGTAAGCAACATTCTAAACCGTTATAAACATTTTGAAAACTTGTTCTGTAATAATTTTATAAATAAAGGGCCATTACTCTTATGCACCATCAGTTTCTTTTTAACCAAATGCTTTTAATTTGTTTACGATGACACTACATTTTTTTTTAAATGCAATGATGGGTTTGGGCTTAACTTAAGTTTTGGAAGAGAGAAGTTGGTCTGATCTTTCTCAATTTTCTTTATGATTTGGAAGTTCTTGGAGCCCTGTGAAGGCTGATGAATGTATATCTTTGTACAAAACCATTTAGTTCAGAGGACATGTTAGTTATGGTAGACACATGCAAGGAAAAAAAAACTTTTTATAAATCTTTTTGTATTAGAACATTAACAATGGTAATTTTGTATATACGAAGACTAGGCTTTCTAATTAGCATAAAGGTAAACATTCCTACTTTTTTTTTTATATACATATGTGTGTCAAGAATAATTGTAAACATATGCGCAATGTTTTTCTGTGCCTTTTATTTGGGTTGTCTAAATAAAAGAACTATAAAACATGATTGTGGACTGTCCATGCTGAGTCTCAGTGTAGGGAGGACAGAGTTAACATTTGGCTCACCCAACACCTAAAAGGTATCTCCTTTCTTTCGTCCCCCCCCCATTTCCCCCCCTCAGGTGTCTACACTGCCTGGCTCACAGTTGGCGTGCTATTGGAGTATGGTGTATAAGTGCCTCTGTGACTGCGTATTGAGAGGATTTGGGGTGTATTGTGCCAGACCATGCTGTGTGTGGGTGTTTTTTTTTCTTCTCACTCATTTAAATTTTTATCAATTAAACTTGGAAACTTGGATGGGGTGCCTTTGTTTGTTTTGTTTGTGTGAACTGCACACAGTATTGTATTCTATTTATTTTCCACATTTTCATCTTTTTGCGGTCCAGACTTCAGCTCCTACTGTTTGTGTCAAAGTAATCTGGTTCAGTGCACATTAGCCTGGGGATGAGGTTCGTGTCAGTGTGGATCCAAGTAATTTAGAAGGCAAAGATGCATGACTGAAGAGGATGGAGTGGGGACTTTACACACTGGACAGTTTATTAGGTACACCACCTGTTCACAAAAATGGCTCTCTCCGATAGTGAGTTCATGGTGATGAGTGGTTTACTATATAAAGCAGGCAGGCATTGAGACATTCAGTTTTGATTGAACGTTAGGTCACTTGTTTTAACCATTCTAAGTGACTGAGCGTGGTATGATCGTCGGTGCCAGGCAAAGCGGATCCAGCATCTCAGAAATTGCCGCCCTCCTGGCCTTTTCAAGCTTGACAGTGTCTAGGTTTTATCCGAAAAGTGTGCGAAAAACATTGTCAGCAGCAGTCCTGTGGGCGAAAACAGCTCATGATGAGGTGGAAGGAGAATGGCATTAAGAGGCAAGAATTGTGAAAGCCAATAGTCAAGCCACAAACAGACAAATAACGGCACAGTGGTGTGCAGACAGCATCTTGGAACGCAAAACTCATTGATCTTTGTCACGGATGGGCTATTGAAGCAGAAGACACACCGGGTTCCACTCGTATCAGCTAAAAACAATAAGTTTCTCCAGTGGGCATGTGATCACCAACATTGGACAATTGAGTCGAAAAATATTGCCTGGTCCGACGAATCCCGGTTCCTGTTGCATCTGTAACGGATGTGAAACGCTAGCTTAGTTAGCGGTGGTGCGCGCTATATAGCGTTTCAATCGGTGACGTCACTTGTTCTGAGACCTTGAAGTAGTGGTTCACCTTGCTCTGGGCCGCGGCTTTTGTGGAGCGATGGGTAACGATGCTTCGTGGGTGACTGTTGTTGATGTGTGCAGATTGTGCGAGGGGACGGTCTAAAGTTGTACTGTTACACATCATGCTGATGGCAGAGGCAGGATTTGGTGTAAACAGCATGAGTACATGGACCCATCCTGCCTGGTGTCAAAGGTGTAGCGCCATCCAATCTGCAGCAACTGCATGATTGCCATCGTGTCAGCATGGACCAACATCCCTGTGGAACGTTTACCGACTTGTAGAGTCAATGCCCCGAATAATTCAGGGTGTTCGATGATCACCCTGAATTGTCCGGTGAGTGTACATTTGCAGTCTCACGTCACTCCGCCACCAGCACCACCACACATACATTGTGTTGTGGCCCTGGCATGTGGCAGCATAATGGATCCATTCATTACCATTCAAGTCACAAGAAACGCATCACATCATTTGTCACTTCTCATTCAGAAACACATTTACACTTGACAGTTTACCCTAAATATTGCCAGGAGAACTCTACCTGCCTGAATGCCTCGTGTCAACTGTAAAGTTTGGTGGAGGAAGAATATTCTGTTTCCAACATTCTGGCAAAAATGTCCTGTTTCAGCATGACAATGCCCAGTGTTCAGAGCGAGGTCCATACAGGAATGGTTTGTCGATACCAGTATGGAAGAACTTGACTGGCCTGCACAGAGCCCTGACCTCAACATCATCGAACACCTTTGGGATGAATTAGAATGCCGACTGCGAGCCAGGCCTAATCGCCCAACATCAGTGCCTGACTTCACTAATGCTCTTGTGGCTGAATGGAAGCAAGTCCCCGCAGCAATTTTGAAAGCAACATTTGAATTGAAAATATTGTCATTGTTCAATTCGATTTTCATAATAGCAAGCTAGGACTGATGGTTTGGGTTGCTAAACTAGCAAGTATGTTTGTTTGGTTACCAAGGAAACTACTGTCGCTATCTTGTAAATTTGCTAGCTACATTATTGGGATCACCAAAGGGATTAATTGGGTCAATCTCATATGTTGCTTACCTAAAAAAGGACAATATAGGGTATCTGAAGGAAAAGGTAGTCCTATGTGTTTTTTCTCAGTAAAAAGTGCAGTACATTTCTGTCATTACGTCTTCAAACATACATGCTTTCAACTGGAGGCTAAGCACAAGTGTACATTAGCTTCTTTAACATAAATAAACGACCCTCTCTCTGCTCACTACTGTATTTCTCCCATTTGTCCGCTAGGAAGGTGTGTTGTTCTTTGTTTCTGGGACAACATGATGCAGGCTCTGTGCCTCCGACCGGCAGACATTGTTTTCATAGCTCTGGTTTACTACAATCAGCCAACACAGGCACAGTTTCGTGGAGATCCCTCTGTTGCAATAATTCGGATTTTCAAAACACGGTCACTGAAGAGAGTCCTCTACAATCTGTTTGGCAATAAAAATAACATTGACAGAAGAAATCACCGTCGTAGTTCCCCTTCGGAAACCATTTGTCTGCTTTTCAATGAGTAAGTAACATTAGCTACATTTGACTGTTTTCCAGCTAGCTAGCAAGTAAACGCTAACCAAATGTGCATTTTTTTTTACTAGCTAACTGATTTAGAACACAACGAAGTAACGTTTTAAGTGTTAACAATTTACTAAGATTATGAATAGCTAAAGGACACTGGGTAAAGTGAACCTTGATGGATTGTCTGTTTTCTATGTTGAAATTGGGAGTCAGCGAGGCCCTTCTGAACAGCAGCGTCCCAGGATTGTACAGTTGTAACATATAGAACAAGGGTTGATGTTAGTTATAAAAATATATATTGTTGTGTCCCAAGTAGCTAACGTTACCGTTAGTTAGCTAACTAGTGAACAGATGTGTTTGCTTGCCTTAAATGCTGTCGCATTCGCTTATACTATAGTTTTTCTAAAAAGTATTTCCGCTAGCTAATTCCCTCAACGCAATCCACACAACTAACATTAGTTTGCTTGCATTCACTGATTTAGCTAGCTAACGTTAGCTGTCTTCGTAAGCAGTACATGTCAAATAATGTTTTAATATCGTAAACTCAAATCCTAAACAAACAGCATATAAAGGTAACACTTGAGTAAATTGGGGATACAACGCATAATGAAAGCAGGTGCTTCAACACAGGTGTGGTTCCTGAGTTAATTAAGCAATTAACATCCCATCATACTTAGGGTCATGTATGAAAATGTCCAGTTGCCCATTTTTTTTTGTCTACCATGGATAGAAGCAGAGATCAAATTGCATTGGTCACGTATACATATTTAGCTAATTTTATTGTGGGTGTAGATCTGTGACTTTGAAAGAGGGGTCTCAAAGTAGCATAAGTGGTTTACGGTCACCAGATCTTAACTCACTTACTGGAGATTCTGGAGCTGCATCTCAGAGTTTTCCACCACCATCAACAAAATACAAAATTCTGGAATTTCTTGTGGAAGAATGCCGTTGAATCCAGACACTTGTAGAATCTATGCCAAGGCGCATTGAAGCTGTTCTGATGGCTCGTGGTGGCCCAACGCCCTATCAATACACTTTATGTCGATGTTTCTTTTATTTTGACAGTTACCTGTAGTTGACAGGAATTTGTTCATAAAGCGATCAAGCAACACATGCCTGATTTTTAGTCAGTGACACGAACAAAGACAGCTGCCAGAGCAATGGAGTGATGGTTCAACGTTAATAAAGCCACACTGTAAATATTTATTTACCATCAATAAGATGCAGATCCTTACATTATCTCGCACAGTATATTATTAAAGTTCCCATGTGCCAACAAAGCTTTCACAATAAGCTTTGTTGGCAAGTATACCTAAGGCTAGTATACCTATTATTATGAAAGAATAGTGGATATTTATCATGTGTGTCCAAAATGTGTTCTGTCTGTAACTGTGCCAGTTACTTCTAAACAGTACAACATTATTGATTGTGTTCATAAGATGTTCAAGCATGTCTGTGTCAAGGATGATAACATTTTCATGTAACACAGACAACTCTGATATGTCCAAAGTAGAGGTTATGATTTTTCAACACCGATACCGATTATTGGAGGACCAGAAAAAGCCGATATCGAATAATCGTCCAATTTAAAATTAAAAAGACAATTACAACAATATTGAATTAACACTTATTTTAACTTAATATAATACACCAATAAAAATCAATTTAGCCTCAAATAAATAATGAAACATGTTCAATTTGGTTTAAATAATGCAAAAACAAAGTTTTGGAGTGCCATGTAAAAAAGCCAACGTTTAAGTTCCTTGCTCAGAACATGAGAACATGAAAGCTGGTGGTTCCTTTTAACATGAGTCTTCAATATTCCCAGGTAAGAAGTTTTAGGTTGAGGTTATTATAGGAATTATAGGACTATTTCTCTCTCTACGATTTGTATTTCATATACCTTTGACTTTTGGATGTTCTTAAAGGCACTTTAGTATTGCCAGTGTAACAGTATAGCTTCTGTCCCTCTCCTCGCTCCTACCTGGGCTCGAACCAGGAACACAGGAATAACAGCCACCCTCAAAGCAGCGTTACCCATGCAGAGCAAGGGAAATAACTACTCCAAGTCTCAGAGCGAGTGACGTTTGAAATGCTATTAGCGCGCACCCCGCTAACTAGCTAGCCATTTCACATCGGTTACACCAGCTTAATCTCGGGAGTTGATAGGCTTGAAGTCATAAACAGCGCAATGAAGAGCTGCTGGCAAAACGCACAAAAGTGCTGTTTGAATGAATGCTTACGAGCCTGCTGGTGTCTACCATCACTCACTCAGTCAGACTGCTCTATCGAATCATAGACTTAATTATAACATAATAATACACAGAAATACAAGCCTTTGGGGATTAAAATGGTCCAATCCGGAAACTATCATTTCGAAAACAAAATATTTATTATTTCAGTGAAATCAGTGAAATACAGCCTTTGTTAGGAATAAATGGGCTTCACACATTTGGCAATGAGCCAGGCGGCCCAAACTGCTGCATATACCCTGACTGCTTGCACAGAACGCAAGAGAAGTGACACAATTTGCCTAGTTATAAGAAATTCATGTTAGCAGGCAATATTAACTAAATATGCAGGTTTAAAAATATATACTTGTGTATTGATTTTAAAGAAAGGCGTTGATGTTTATGGTTCGGTACATTGGTGCAACGACAGTGCTTTTTTTCGCAAATGCGCTTGTTAAATCATCACCTGTTTGGCGAAGAAGGCTGTGATTCAATGAGAAATTAACAGGCACCGCATCGATTATATGCAATGCAGGACACGCTAGATAACTACACATGGTTGATGATATTACTAGTTTACCTAGTGATTATGTTAAGATTTATTGTTTTTTATAAGATATGTTTAATGCTAGCTAGCAACTTATCTTGGCTTCTTGCTGCCCTCTCGTAACAGGTAGTTCCTAGGCCGTCATCGAAAATAAGAATGTGTTCTTAACTGACTTGCCTCGTTAAATAAAGGTGTGTAATTTTTTTTTTACAAAAATAAAAAAACATATCGGCAAGTCTGTGTCCAAAAATACAGATTATTATGAAAACTTGAAATCGGCCTTAATTAATCGGCCATTCCGATTAATCGGTTGACCTCTCGTCCAAAGCGTCACGGCTGCTTTGATGCCACTCTGTCTATAGTCTGAACTGATGTTGAAGCCATAAATATTCCTCTTCTTGCTCTAGAAATTCTTTACAGTTCCAAGGATTTCAAGATTTCAAAATATTCTGGGTCAAGAGATTGTTCTCACCTTGGGCTCCTGGTCTTTGGTTGACTCCTTTCCATAGAACAGCTTCAGACGACAGCCCGTGGTTCCGTATTTCACTGAAAAAAAAATACATTTTGTTTTCGAAATTATAGTTTCTGGATTTGACCATATTAATGACCTAAGGCTCGTATTTCTGTGATTATTATAATTAAGTCTATGGGGGCGGCAGGGTAGCCTAGTGGTTAGAGCGTTGGACTAGTAACCGGAAGGTTGTGAGTTCAAACCCCCGAGCTGACAAGGTACAAATCTGTCGTTCTGCCCCTGAACAGGCAGTTAACCCACTGTTCCCAGGCCGTCATTGAAAATAAGAATTTGTTCTTAACTGACTTGCCTGGTTAAATAAAGGTAAAATAAAAAAAAAAAAAAAAAATATGATTTGATAGAGCAGTCTGACTAAGCGGTGGTAGGCAGCAGCAGGCTCATCAGCATTCATTCAAACATCACTTTCCTGCATTTGCCAGCAGCTCTTCGCTGTACTTCAAGCATTGCCCTGTTTAGGACTTCAAGTCTATCAACTCCCGAGATTAGGCTGGCAATACTAAAGTACCTATTAGAACATCCAATAGTCAAAGGTATATGAAATACAAATGGTATAGAGAGAAATAGTCCTATAATAACAACAACCTAAAACTTCTTACCTGGGAATATTGAAGACTCATGTTAAAAGTAACCACCAGCTTTTATATGTTCTGAGCAAGCAACTTAAACGTTAGCTTTTTTACATGGCACATATTGCACTTTTACTTTATTCTCCAACACTTTGTTTTTGCATTATTTAAACCAAATTGAACATGTTTCATTATTTATTGGAGGCTAAATTGATTTTATTTATGTATTATATTAAGTTAAAATAAGTGTTCATTCAGTATTGTTGTAATTGTCATTATTTTATATATATATATATATATATATATATATATATATATATATATATATATATATATATATATATATATATATATATATATATATATATATATATAATATAAAAATTGACAGATTTTGAATCGGTATTGGCTTTTTTTGGTCCTCCAATATATCAGCGTTGAAAAATCATAATTAGTCGACCTCTAGTCTACATACCACCACAAACCGATGCTGGCACTAAGACTGCACTTAATGAGCTGTATACTGCCATAAGCAAACAGGAAAACGCTCATCCAGAGGGGGCGCTCCTAGTGGCCGGGTACTTTATGCAGGGAAACTTAAATCCGTTTTACCTCATTTCTACCAGCATGTTAAATGTGCAACCAGAGGGGAAAAAAACTCGACCACCTTTACTCCACACACAGAGACACATACACAACTTTCCCTCGTCCTCCATTTGGCAAATCTGACCATAATTCTATCCTCCTGATTCCCGCTTACAAACAAACAACTAAAGCAGGAAGCACCAGTGACTCTGTCAATAAAACAGTGGTCAGATGACGCAGATGCTAAGCTACAAGACTGTTTCGCTAGCACAATCCTGGAATATATTCCGGGATTCTTACGATGGCATTGAGGAGTACACCACATCAGTCACTGGCTTCATCAATAAGTGCATCGATGACATCGTCCCCACAGTGACCGTACGTACATACCCCAACCAGAAGCCATGGATTACAGGCAACATCCCCATTGAGCTAAAGGGTATATCTGCCGCGTTCAAGGAGCAGGACTCTAACCCAGACGCTTATAATAAAAATTAAAAATAAACACTATTGCCTGAGACAAAGCATCAAACAGGCAAAGCGTCAATACAGGACTAAGATTGAATCGTACTACACTGGCTCTGTCACTTGTCGGATGTGGCAAGTCTTGCAAACTATTACAGACTACAAAGGGAAGCACAGACGCGAGCTGCCCAGTGATTTGAGCCAACCAGATGAACTAAATTACTTCTATGCTTGCTTTGAGGCAAGCAACACTGAAGCATGCATGAGAGCATCAGCTGTTCCAGACGACTGTGTGATCACGCTCTCCGTAGCCGATGTGAGTAAGATCTTTAAACAGGTCAACATTCACAAGGCCACAGGGCCAGACGGATTACCAAGACGTGTACTCCGAGCATGCGCTGACCAACTGGCAAGTGTCTTCTGACATTTTCAACCTCTCCCTGTCTGAGTCTGGAATACCAACATGTTTCAAGCAGACCACCATAGTCCCTGTGCCCAAGAACACTAAGGTAACCTGCCTAAATGCCTACCGACCCGCAGCAATCAGGTCTGTAACCATGAAGTACGTTGAAAGGCTGGTCATCAATACCATTATCCCAGAAACCCTAGACCCACTCCAATTTGCATACCGCCCCAACAGATCCACAGATGATGCAATCTTTATTGCACTCCACACTGCCCTCTCCCACCTGGACAAAAGGAACACCTACACTACCACTCAAAAGTTTGGGGTCACTTAGAGATTTCCTTGTTTTTGAAAGAAAAGCAAAAAATATGTTGTCCATTTCTTAAATAACATCAAATTGATCAGCAATACAGTGTAGACGTTGTAAATGACTATTGTAGCTGGACACGGCAGATTTTTAATGGAATATCTACATAGGCGTACAGAGGCCCATTCTCAGCAACCATCACTCCTGTGGTCCAATTGCACGTTGTGTTAGCTAATCGGGTACTATTTAATGAAGCTGCCAGTTGAGGACTTGTGAGGCGTCTGTTTCTCAAACTAGACACTCATGTACTTGTCCTCTTGCTCAGTTGTGCACCGGGGCCTCCCACTCTTTCTATTCTGGTTAGAGGCAGTTTGCGCTGGAGTCATACACAGCGTTGTACGAGATCTTCAGTTTCTTGTCAATTTCTCGCATGGAATAGCCTTCATTTCTCAGAACAAGAATAGACTGGCGAGTTTCAGAAGAAAGTTATTTGTTTCTGGCTATTTTGAGCATGTAATCGAACCCACAAATGCTGACGCTCCAGATACTCAACTCTTCTAAAGATGGCCAGTTTTATTGCTTCTTTAATCAGAACAATAGTTTTCAGCTGTGCTAACATAATCGCAAAAGGGTTTTCTAATGATCAATTAGTCTTTTAAAATGGTTAACTTGGATTAGCTAGCACAATTGCTGATAATGGTTAACTTAGGCCCATTATCAGCAATGCGTTCCATGTAGATATCCTATTAAAAATCTGCCGTTTCCAGCTACAATAGTCATTTACAACATTAAAAATGTCTACACTGTATTTCTGATCAATTTGATGTTATATAAATGGACAAAAATGGACATTTCTAAGTGACCCCAAACTGTTGAATGGTAGTGTATATGAGAATGCTATTCTTTGTCTACAGATCAGCGTTCAACACCATATTGCCCTCATAGCTCATCAGTAAGCTAAGGACCCTGGGACTAAGCACCTCTCTCTGCAACTGGATCCTGGACTTCCTGACGGGCTGCCCCCAGGTGGTAAGGGTTGGTAACAACACATCTGCCACTCTGATCCTCAACACGGGGGCCCTCAGGGGTACGTGGTCAGTCCCCTCCTATACTCCCTATTCACAAATGACTGCATGGCCAGGAATGACTCCAACACCATCATTAGGTTTGCCAATGACACAATAGTGGTAGGCCTGAGGGAGGAGGTCAGAGACCTGGCCGCGTGGTGCCAAGATAACAACATCTCCCTCAACGTGATCCAGACAATGGAGGTGATTGTGGACTACAGGAATAGGTGGACCGAGCACACCCCCATTCTCACCGACAGGGCAGTGGAGCAGGTTGAGAGCTTCGAGTTCCTTGGTGTCCACATCACCAACAAACTAACATGGTCCAAACACACCAAGACAGTCGTGAAGAGGGCACGACAAAGCCTATTCCCCCTCAGGAAACTAAAAAGATTTGGCATGGGTCCTCAGTTCCTCAAAAGGTTCTACAGCTGCACCATCGAGAGCATCTTGTCTGGCTGCATCACTGCCTGGTATGGCAACTGCTCGGCCTCCGACCACAAGGCACTACAGAGGGTAGTATGTACGGCCCAGTACATCCAAGCTTCCTGCCACCCAGGACCTCTATACCAGGCGCTGTCAGAGGAAGGCCTAAGAATTGTCTAAGACTCCAGCCACCCTTGTCATAGACTGTTCTCTCTGCTACCACACGGCAAGCGGTACCGGAGCGCCAAGTCTAGGTCCAAAAGGCTTCTTAACAGCTTCTACCCCCAAGCCATAAGATTCATGAACAGCTAATCAAATGGCTACCTAGACTATTTGCATTGTCCTCCCCCATCCCACCCCCTCTTTTACACTGCTGCTACTCTCTGATTATCTATGCATAGTCACTTGAACTTTACCTACATGTACATATTACCTTGACTAACCTGTGTCCCCGCACATTGACTCAGTACCGGTACCCCTTGTATGTAGCCTCGCTACTGTTATTTTACTGCTGCTCGTTAATAAAAAAAATTAAAAAAAACGTTTCTAAAAAACTTATCTATTTTTGCTTAACACTTATTTTTCTTAACTGCATTGTTGGTTAAGGGCTTGTAAGTGAGCATTTTCCTGTTGTATTCAACGCATGTGACAAATAAAATTGGATTTGATAAACAACCTCTGCCATATGGACACATTGATACACGGTGATCTATTGGCGGCTAAAGAAATAAGCCTATGGAACACAGCCTATATGATTGGTGATTATTGAAGGGGAGACTGTTGGAAATATTTTTCATATAGCTTACTCTGAGGAACTAGCCCCCTGCACCTCTCTGGTTCAGAGCGGTTGGGTTAAATGCGGAAGACACATTTCAGTTGAATGCGTTCAGTTGTACAACTGACTAGATATCCTCCTTTTCCCTTCATAGTTTTAATATATTATCATTCACAATGGATGTTAAAAAAACACTTTTCTACTATAGCCGCGGGAAGTAGGGGTGCTGAGAGTGCTGCAGCAACACCTGATACATCTCTACCTCAACATGTAGGGGTGCTGAGGGTGCTGCAGCAACACCTGATAAATCTCTACCTCAACATGTAGGGGTGCTGAGGGTGCTGCAGCAACACCTGAGAAATCTCTACCTCAACATGTAGGGGTGCTGAGAGTGCTGCAGCACCACCTGAGAAATCTCTACCTCAACATGTAGGGGTGCTGAGAGTGCTGCAGCACCACCTGAGAAATCTCTACCTCAACATGTAGGGGTGCTGAGAGTGCTGCAGCACCACCTGATAAATCTCTACCTCAACATGTATGGCTGCTGAGAGTGCTGCAGCACCACCTGATAAATCTCTACCTCAACATGTAGGGGTGCTGAGAGTGCTGCAGCACCACCTGATAAATCTCTACCTCAACATGTAGGGGTGCTGCAGCACCTCCTGATAAATCTCTACCTCAACATGTAGGGGTGCTGAGAGTGCTGCAGCACCACCTGATAAATCTCTACCTCAACATGTAGGGGTGCTGAGAGTGCTGCAGCACCACCTGATAAATCTCTACCTCAACATGTAGGGGTGCTGTGCTGCAGCACCTCCTGATAAATCTACCTCAACATGTAGGGGTGCTGATGGTTCTGCAGCACCTCCTGATAAATTTCTACCTCAACATGTAGGGGTGCTGTGCTGCAGCACCTCCTGACAAATCTCTACCTCAACATGTAGGGGTGCTGAGGGTGCTGCAGCACCACCTGATAAATCTCTACCTCAACATGTAGGGGTGCTGAGGGTGCTGCAGCACCTCCTGATAAATTGCTACCTCAACATTATCAGGACAGAGAAACGAGACATATGGGGCACTCCAAACAAAAGACAATGAAAAAAATGACAAATCTCGCAAATGATGGTTATGAAATAAACTTGTTTTGAACCCTGCAGACAACATTTCAACTGTGAGAATGAAAACGGTAAATAACTCATTTAATAAATGCAATAACAGAAATGTATGTAACCAAATGATGAGTAACGGTACATTTACTACTGATGACATATGTTATGGGGAATTGATTTTAAAAAATAGAGGGCAAACCATACACACAATGAATGTGCAAGAGTTGGCGGGAGACAGCTGAGCCATTCTGGAGAGACTCCCCTATGTCTTTGCCACATACCCCTTGTTTTAATTATACTCAAGAAACATTATAGTCACACACATATATATTTTAGATGCTTTTCGCTGACAGCTGCAACTCCGTAATCAGCCTATGAGCTTTTTCAAATAAGCTAATGATCCTGTCCTCGAGTCCTCTGTGGCTAAGTCATACTTGCTGTTGAAGTATTTTTAATGATTTGTATTTATGTATAGACAGGAGTGATTATAATGAATTTATCAAATGTATTTCCATTTACTTCCCTATTGGACCGCCATTTCATTTCTCTCCCGTTCTACTGGATTTCATATCAACTTTCTTTGGTTATCCAGAAGCCAAATGTACAATCCTGGTCGTATTAGCAACCCATCTCAGTTGTTGCGTCTTTAGATTCCCCCTCTTTCTAACAGAGATTTTATCGGTCACATATGGAACCACTATCAGGTGTGCTGTTAAGAATGGTGTTCTCCAAAATAGTTTTTTGGCAAATGTTTGAAAGTGCTGTTTTATTGGCTGCTTCATTACATGAGTTACATGTTCTGTTAAGATGCATTACCATAATGTAAATGTGATTTGTGTCATTCTGAGCACCGTGGTTGGATGCCCTAATGGATTACTAACCCAGTGCATATGGGTCTGATAGATTTCTCAAATGGTAAATAAAAAATCTTCCCGGTCATGTCTGACACCACATTTTACTAACGGAAATCCTTCTGTGTAGTAACACTTTATTACACTGTTACATAGTGCCTTAGTAATTGCTATTTTATTGCATACTGATGAAATTGAGTGGATTTGTGTCAGTTCTCTACGGTTTTATTTCTATCTGCAAGGAAACCACCATAACTTCTGGATCTCTCTCTCTTCCTACAAGGCCAATGGTCTGTACATCCACAGATCAGAGATAAAGACTGATGGAGGAGGAGGCATGTTAAAAAACCTGACCTGCATCTTCTCCTTTACTGCTGCATGCCCCAGCTAGGTGCTGCCACTCCCTTCCCCCTTCACAGGGTCCCCTGACCTGCATCTTCTCCTTTACGGCTGCATGCCCCAGCTAGGTGCTGCCACTCCCTTCCCCCTTCACAGGGTCCCCTGACCTGCATCTTCTCCTTTACGGCTGCATGCCCCAGCTAGGTGCTGCCACTCCCTTCCCCCTTCACAGGGTCCCCTGACCTGCATCTTCTCCTTTACGGCTGCATGCCCCAGCTAGGTGCTGCCACTCCCTTCCCCCTTCACAGGGTCCCCTGACCTGCATCTTCTCCTTTACGGCTGCATGCCCCAGCTAGGTGCTGCCACTCCCTTCCCCCTTCACAGGGTCCCCTGACCTGCATCTTCTCCTTTACGGCTGCATGCCCCAGCTAGGTGCTGCCACTCCCTTCCCCCTTCACAGGGTCCCCTGACCTGCATCTTCTCCTTTACGGCTGCATGCCCCAGCTAGGTGCTGCCACTCCCTTCCCCCTTCACAGGGACCCTGACCTGCATCTTCTCCTTTACGGCTGCATGCCCCAGCTAGGTGCTGCCACTCCCTTCCCCCTTCACAGGGTCCCCTGACCTGCATCTTCTCCTTTACGGCTGCATGCCCCAGCTAGGTGCTGCCACTCCCTTCCCCCTTCACAGGGTCCCCTGACCTGCATCTTCTCCTTTACGGCTGCATGCCCCAGCTAGGTGCTGCCACTCCCTTCCCCCTTCACAGGGTCCCCTGACCTGCATCTTCTCCTTTACGGCTGCATGCCCCAGCTAGGTGCTGCCACTCCCTTCCCCCTTCACAGGGTCCCTTGATTTGCATATGGCTCCTGAGTCCTGACCCTCTGTTTGGCCCTCCCAGGGGATGCTGGGAAAGGCAGGCAGACGGGCCAGAGTGAGGCCCATCTGGATAACCCCCTCTCCCATGTTGTCCCCCCTCCTCTTCTATCACCCGATGGTACTCATCAGTGACCATGTGATGCCACATATGGAACGTTCTCCTCTATCCCAGAGTTCTGTGTGGTTAAGAGGATGAAAGATTTGGGCAGGGCCCAACTGACTAGTATGGTCTGTCTATGGGCTGTTTTCACTACTTGCTGTAGCCCTACATTTGTTCAATCTCTCTGTTTTATCATGACATCTTTCACTTAATCTTTGCAACCATGGTATTAACATCCAACGTTTTGGCTGGTAAGTTTTGTTCTATCACTCTCCTTTCTGCTTTGCCAGTAAAAAAATAAACAAGCCATTTATTTGCCATTTCATTGAAGGGCATCTAAAGCGCATTCTTCCCTGGTTGTGTGAAATTAGATCTATGAATCATCTCAGTGAATCGTTCAACTCTCTCCCTGGGGTAGTAGGAGGTAAAAACTCCCTATTCCCCTGCGTGACAGATGGCCCAGAAAGGGCCTGCTACAACCATGGTTGTCATTATTAGTTTTATAACGTGTGTTCTGACAGATGCAGCAGGCACACACATTTAAGGCTTACAGGAAGAGGAGGAGGACAAATGGGAGAGGGGGGGTTGACATTTCCAGTAATGCTCCCACTGACATCGATGTGCCCTCCACTCACTCAGTCAGGCACACACTCACATTCTATCGCTCCCTCTTGCTCGCTCTCCTCTCTTTCACACACACTCTTCCTCATCCTTCCCCAGAACCAGGTCATTGAACAGGAAGGATTATGGGTTGCCACTGTCACAGTAGTCACTAGGCTTTGGTTCAGTGCTCTGTTGTGTCTACTTTCTGTCCCACTCCCACCATGCTTATGGGTCACAAGTGATTACTGTAGTTGGTTCAGGGAGGCAGGCAGCGCTTTTCCCTTCTTTTCTTACGCTTAGATTTTCACCTCAATGACCTGGAAGTTGGAACAATTCACCAATCCAAAGCTGCTGTTCAAATACATTTTTATTGGTCGCGTACACATTTTGCAGATGTTATCGCAGGTGTAGCAAAATGCTTCATGTTTCTAGCTCCAACAGTGCAGTACACCGAGTGTACAAAACCTTAGGAACACCTTCCTAATATTTAGTTGCACCCCGTTTTGCCCTCAGAACAGACTCAATAAGACAGGGCATGGACTCTACAAGGTGTCAAGTGTTCCACAGGGATGCTGGCCCATGTTGACTCCATTGCTTCCCACAGTTGTGTCAAGTTGGCTGGATGTCCTTTGGATGGTGGACCATTCTTGATACACAGGAAACTGTTGAGCATGAAAAACCCAGCAGCGTTGCAGTTCTTGACACACTGAAATCGGTATGCCTGTCACCTCATACCTTTTTCAATGGCACTTACATCCTTTGTCTTGCCCGGTCACCCTCTAAATGCCACACATACACAATCCATGTGTCAATTGTCTCAAGGTTTAAAAATCCTCCTTCAACCTGTCTCCTCCCCTTCATCTACACTGATTGAAGTGACATCAATGAGGGATCATAGCTTTCCCCTGAATTCACCCGGTCTGTCTGTCATGGAAAGAGCACATTCGGTGTACCTGACAATGCACATCAAAATGAAGAAATATTACAACGTTATTATTGTACCCTTGATAAGAGGCCAGTTTGTAGACCTAGTCCAATCACAATAAATGTTATTGGAACGTGTGAATGTGGTATGTAAGTTATGGAGAAGCAGTGTAATTCCACAGACGAGTAGGGAAAAAGATCTGGGGCCTTATGGGGGGGTTAAACTCCACAGGAACTGCACTTCATTCAAAATGAATGTGTGACCAAAGGCATTTGCCGTTCTGGTTTCTCCTTGTCCATTAAAACTCCATATTTCTCAAGTCCCACTGCTGACTGGCTGCTAAAAGCCTCTGTGCTTCTGGGTTGGAGGAGGCAGTTGGAGCCAGACATGACCGACTGTGTGATTTATTACACCACACCTCGCTATCACTTGGTCTTTGCTCCTCTTCCCTATCACTTCTGTCATCCCTTCGCCAAGATGTTGTAGTTGGCTGGGGCTGCATGAGCAATGTGCAAATTATGCAGTGTTGTTGAATGCAACATTTCCTTTTTTAATTCCGGAAACCTCTTTTTAGGTCCTCTGAATAATGACAAAACTACCATCTTTAGAATCCTGTTAAATGAGCTATATCATGAGCCCTTCTGTCTGATACTTCTACAGAATTTAGAGTTATGTGTTACAGCCTGCATGCGTGAGATTTAGGCCAACAGACAATGTCTAGAAGTCTCTTGTGAATGTTTCGTTCAATAATGTATTGACTGGCAGTTTGTCAAATGGTCTATACACACCATTATGTACAGTGCCTTGCAAAAGTATTCATCCCGCTGGGTGTTTTTCCTATTTTGTTGCATTACTACCTGTAATTTAAATGTATTTTTATTTGGATTTATTGTAATGGACATACACAAAATCATCCAAATTGGTGAAGTGAAAAAAATGTACTTGTTTCAAAAGATAATACAAAATAAAAAACTGAAAAGTGGTGCGTGCATATGTATTCATCCCCTTTGCTATGAAACCCCTTAATAAGATCTGGTGCAACCAATTACCTTCAAAAGTCACATAATTAGTTAGATTGCACAGAGGTAGACTTTATTTAAGTGTCACATGATCTCAGTGTATATATATACCCCTGTTCTGAAAGGCCCCAGAGTCTGCAACACCGCAAAGCACCTTGATGACCAAGGAGCTCTCCAAACAGGTCAGGAAAAAGTTGCGGAAAAGTACAGATCAGGGTTGGGTTATAAAAAAAATCTGAAACTTAATGGAGCACCATTAAATCCATTATTCAAAAATGGAAAGAATATGGCACCACAATAAACCTGCCAAGAGGGCCGGCCACCAAAACTCATGAACCAGGAAAGGAGGGTATTAATCAGAGAGGCAACAAAGAGACCAAAGATAACCCTGAAGGAGCTGCAAAGCTCCACAGAGGAGATTGGAGTATCTGTCCATAGGACCACTTTAAGCAAACACATTTGGTGTTCGCCAAAAGGCATGTGGGAGACTCCCCAAACATATGGATGAAGGTACTCTGGTCAGATGAGGCTAAAATGTAGCTTTTTGACCATCAAGGAAAAAGCTGTGTGGCGCAAACCCAACACCTCTCATCACCCCGAGAACACCCATCCCCACAGTAAAGCAAGGTGGTCATGGCAGCATCATGCTATGGGGATGATTTTCATCGTCAGGGACTGGGAAAACTGGTCAGAATTTAAGGAATGACGGATGATGCAAAATACAGGGAAATTCTTGAGAGAAACCTGTTTCAGTCTTCCAGAAATTTGAGACTGGGACGGAGGTTCACCTTCCAGCAGGACAAAGACCCTAACATACTGCTAAAGCAAGACTCGAGTGGTTTAAGGGGAAACATTTAAATGTCTTGGAATAGCTCAGTCAAAGCCCAGACCTCAATCCAATTGAGAATCTGTGGTATGACTTAAAGATTGCTGTACACCAGTGGAACCTTTCCAACTTGAAGGAGCTGGAGAAGTTTTGCCTTGAAGAACGGGCAAAAAAAACAGTGGATAGATGTGCCAAGCTTATAGAGACATACCCCAAGAGACTTGCAGCTGTAATTGCTGCAAAAGGCAGCTCTACAAAGTATTGACTTTGGGGGGGGGGGTGAATAGTTATGCACGCTCAAGTTTTCTGTTATTTTTTGTTGTTGTCTTATTTCTTGTTTGTTTCACAATAAAAAATATTTAGCATCTTCAAAGTGGTAGGCATGTTGTGTAACTCAAATGATACAAACGCCCCAAAATGTATTTTAATTCCAGGTTGTACGGCAACAAAATAGGAAAGATGCCAAGAGGGTGAATACCTTCACAAGCCACTGTACTCATATATTTATATTCTGCACTCAGACATGGCTTGTTCTGATATTATTTCTTTATTTAAAGGTTTTTGATTTGTGTGTATTGTTAGGTATTACTGCACTGTTGTAGCTGCACCTGCGTTAACATCTGCAAAATATGCGTACGCGACCAATACAACTTGATTCCATTCCATATCAAGACATCTGATGATTGTCCCAGAGTGTTAAGCAATGACCTTTCTCTTGACTCGCAGCATCTCGCCCCCACCCCGCTAAAGGCGTCTCTCTCTCTCTTCTGCTTCTGTTGTGGAAGGGTTATCTCATCTGACAACTTCCTGTTATTTGTGCTGTTTCCCATTTCCTCACAGTGATTGAGGTCCTCTCTCTGTGGCACCAAAGTCTTAGCAAATCAGTGGAGGCCAGTTGTTTCCAAAATATATGTTATTAGGTTTCACAATAGATAAAAATTACAGACAGTTAGGCCTTATGTGCTTTTTATTGGACACATCACATGCAATGACTTGTAGCTTTTTCCTTTCTAAGTGATGGATGAGATTTGATTTGGACTACTATGCCATGTCAAATAATTATTGAAAAATGATAATGCTATAAACATAATAGCCAGATAAATAGATGAATGCAGGGCTGGTGTGCATAAAAGATAACAGTGAGAATATAATTACCCTGAAAGGCCTGTAACTCAAAGCCACATGACTGAATAAATGTTATGTTTATGGATTAGTCTTCAGTACAGTCAGGGCATGGCCGGATGCTCCCATTGTAATGCTACACGATGCTCTGTTGTGCTAATGGGGATAGGGATCATGGCTGGACCAGGCTCTGTTGAAATGGACTCTTTCTGCTTGCTTTTGGGCTCCTTTTTGTCAGCTGTGAAAACAAGATGAGATGGGAAGAGGTCTTGTTTACAGAGGGGCACAGAGTCCAACCCCTGTCCCATGGAATCATCCCTATTGGAAGTCTGCGAGCCCCTTGGCCTGGTGTCAATGTGAACCTGGTAGCAGTGTAAGAATTCATTGTGTGAGGGTAACACAAACTAAACGTAGACTTGGACAGATTTGATAATGAGGGCCACCTGGATGTATTCCCTGTGGTCCTCATGCTTCTTGAATATCTACAGATGTTCAATTAACTATTTGAATCAGACTTCTCATATTAATAAACATTGTAAACATTTTAGATTTTCTGCTTCTTTATAAGCAGCTGTAGTGAGTGAGTCGGTGGTGACGCTACTGGCCCAAGCACTGGATTCAAAGCCTGCTTTTCAAAATTGTGTTTTTTAAGAGCTGCAACATCTGGCTGTCCTGCTTGGCCTGCAGCCAACATGCAGGCAGGATATGATCCCTTTTTTAATCCACATCATGTGCACAATCTGAGAACGCTTGCTCTTCATTAGACACAGTAAAGATAAAACAAATGTGTGCGTGCCGTGTGCAGCTTTTTCCCTGTGACATGGCTGTAGCTTGGGCTAGTGTAATTACCATATAACCGCGTAGCCTAACCGACGGTTATGGATGAAGACCGTCATGAAAATCAAACAACCTTCGTAACGTATTATTATAATCATTTTTGGGGTGGAACGAACAGCTGACTGAAGACGGAACCTCCAGGCATTCGTGAGGATGTGTTTTTCTGCTGTTACATGGCCTCTACAAAGTGATTGAACTTTGTCGCTCCTTGCTGAAACAAGCAAGGTGTTGTAGCAAACAATTATTTGGTTGCTTAGGCAACACCCCCTTCTCTGAGAGGAGGAGAGGAGAAAATGTGTTTTTTACCTTGACCGTGTCATTTAGCTGACCAATAACCATCATCCACAATTCCATGACAGTCACAGACCTAGCCAGAGATGGCCCTACGGGGTGGCAAAGCTGGGCTAGGACCACCCCCCCCCCCCCTCCACACACCCCAGTTGGGGAATGGGTAGGTATTACATTCTAACTGTTGACCAACAAGATTGAGAAGAGCCAGGACCTAGCACCAACAGCACGAGGGTAACATCACAACAAGCCCCTGCACCTTTGTTACACAAGCCATTAGCATCTGACAACCTCTTGGCTCTAACTAAAACTAAACCGTGTAAGCAGAGTTTGCAAGAAACAAAGTGAAATCGCAACCACAGCTAGCAACAACATATGGACCTCACTCAGTGTTCTTTAAAGACACGTCGGGCCTTTGTCAGCATTGCCGTCTGTGCTGTTTGCACTGAAACTGATTCATATTCACATTTGGGACATCTACAGCAATGTGCGAAAATTCCTTCTCCACTCTGAAGAACGCATAGCAGTGAACACAGACTCAGCATGTTACATCAACGAAAAGCCAAGCTTGTCCAGCTGGCATTTGAAAGAGACCTGACAAGTACATTTCTCCAGGAAGGAGAATGGAATCAAACTTCACACGAGATTCAACACCGCATGGAGGAGGCTGCAACTCATCTAAATGGTAAGCTACAACCTTTATGGCCCCGGTCGACATGGCAGAATTATTAATAATGAATTAATTGGTTTTCCCTCATGTAAGTCTACTGGTTGTTTGGCAGATGTATTTTTATGTAATGTATAGTTACAGGCCTTTTTGATGTTTACTTCTATCTAAAAGATGCATTGATATGTCATTGCTTGCTTTTGTGGGTCTAATTGCTGTTGAGATATATTAGTTTTGCTTTATTTGATGGGTATAGGGACAATGACCAATGTAGCCTACTAGTTGTGCTCTGAGGTGACGCGGTAGCCTTCTGTCCATGTTCCTGAATCTATGGTTAAGGTGTATGCGGTTTTAATGAGCACATCTTGGGCTACGAGTCTTCGTGGGACTTCTCTTCAACATTGAGTGCTTTCTTATGGCAAAATGACAGTTGTTGTGTACATGGCTGTGTTTCAGATAGGCCTCCATTTTTGTATGTAGGACCAATACCGTGTGTAGCAAACCTTCACTCCATCATTAATGTGTATTACACATTCATTATGTGATAACTTTTACAGTAGCCTATGTCAATACTAAGAAAACGACACAGCCTACATTTTCGTCCCCTCCCTGCTCTCTTGCTATTTTGTGTGTGTTGCTCTCAGAATGGGCATTTACTCTTTGCAGCAGATTCAAATGAGCTACTGCCATGTAGGAAATTTCACATCAGCTACGACTATAGAATATGCATTTAGTTTGATAATTTGCTTTTCTGAAAATATTGCGCACATTGAGAAGTGGCAGCTTGGTTACACTCATTGCGTAGTGTCACAATTTTTACAAATTCGACAGAAATGTAGCCTGTAGTTGTAATTATTGAAGATTAAGCTATGAAGCCGGTAAGAATCTTTTATAAGCTACTGGTGCTCATCTTGTCGTGCTGACCTGTGCGTGTTGGTAGGTGTAAATTATGTGTAGGCCTACTGCAGCTATGGCTGCATTTTGTACATGTAGTAGTGGTACGCATGTCTTTCTTGTTTTATTATATAAAGCAATGTTTGTTGATGTGTACAGCTACATTGGAGGTATATTTTTGTACTTTGGGCCTATGACTGTTCAAATCTACCCCCACTCCTCTAGATGTAGACGAGATGTCCCGGATCTCTGGCTCTTTCATGCAGATGGCTGTTATAACAGCCGTTGCATCCTGAGAGGTCATTAGAGTGAGTTTGTTGTTATTGTTGGCCTTGAGAGTGGTGGAGGGGGACTGCAATCTCTGCCTAGGTCTGCCTGCCCCTCTGAAGAAAAGTGGGCGTCACTCATTCCAAATGGCTGTTGAAAACATGTGAACGACACAGGGCAGGAATGTGAACTAGCTAGTCTTGTTGGGAGAATGAATGGCAGAGCACAGATGCAGGGAAGAGACTAGAGGTCTACCGATTTAAAGATTTTTCAACACCGATACCGATTATTGGAGGACCAAAATAAGCCGATACCGATTAATCTGCCGATTTAAAAAAAAAAAAAAAAAAAAAAAAAAAATATATATATATATATATATATATATATATATATATATTTATTTATTTATTTATTTGCAATAATGACAATTACAACAATTATTGAATGAACACTTATTTTAACTTAATATAATACATCAATAAAATAAATGTAGCCTCAAATAAATAATGAAACATGTTCAGTTTGGTTTAAATAATGCAAAAACAAAGTGACACAATTTCACCTGGTTAATATTGCCTGCTAACCTGGATTTATTTTAGCTAAATATGCAGGTTTAAAAAGATATACTTCTGTGTATTGATTTTAAGAAAGGCATTGATGTTTATGGTTAGGTACACATTGGAGCAACAATACGCACCACGTCGATTATATGCAACGCAGGACACGCTAGATAAACTAGTAATATCATCAACCATGTGTAGTTAACGATTGATTATGATTATGATTGATTGCTAGCTAGCAACTTACCTTGGCTTATTGCATTCGCATAACAGGCTCCTCGTGGAGTGCAATGTAATCAGGTGGTTAGAGCGTTGGACTAGTTAACTGTAAGGTTGCAGGATTGAATCCCACGAGCTGACAAGGTCAAAATCTGTCATTCTGCCCCTGAACGAGGCAGTTAACCCACCGTTCCTAGGCCGTCATTGAAAATAAGAATGCGTTCTTAACTGACTTGCCGAGTTAAATAAAGATTAAATAAAGGTGTAAAAAAATAAATAATCTGCCAAATCGGTGTACAAAAATATCGCTTTCCGATTGTTATGAAAACTTGAAATCGACCCTAATTAATCGGCCATTCCGATTAAACGGTCAACCTCTAGAAGAGACTATTGTTAGCTTAGCCAAGACTCAATGGCCTTTCACTCACGTGTCTGTGAAGCTGTAGGCCTACAGAGTATTGACACGGACAGTCTTACCATTTCTGTGGGGGATTTAGTAAGGGACTACAGTACAGTTTGTCTACAGAGATGATCAGAGATTTACTATGAGGCCTAATCACAAAATAATCTAATTTCATTCTTGTTCAATTGCCACTGGTGCCACTTATAGAGTGTGTATTTATCATAGCTGAAATTAGATTTTCACCCGTAAATTGGAGAAGCAGTATAAGTGGAGCTCTCTGGCCCTAAATAGTCTAGCAGCAGTGGTCAACACAGGAGATTAGAATGTCCCACCTACAGTATGATGGCCCCAGATGGAATGCTGGGGCCTGGTTGTCATGGGGACAGACGAGCCTGGGACTCGTAATTGTGTTGGGAGATGGAGCCTACCATCTGAAAACACTGTAACCCTTGGAATGAGATCTGTTCTCCACTACATAGATGGGCTACTTAGAGAGGGGATGTATTTTGTCATTTTTTAATCTAAACTCAGCAAAAGAAGAAACGTCCCTTTTTCAGGACCCTGTCTTTCAAAGATAATTCGTAGAAATCCAAACTTCACAGATCTTCATTGTAAAGGGTTTAAACACGGTTTCCCATGCTTGTTCAAAGAACCATAAACCATTTTTATTTTTTTATTTTACCTTTATTTAACTAAGCAAGTCAATTAAGAACAAATTCTTATTTACAATGACTGCCTAGGAACAGTGGGTTAACTGCCTTGTTCAGGCAGAATGACAGATTTTTACCTTGTCAGCTCGGGGATTCGATCTTGCAACCTCAATTTTGCAACCTGAACATTAATGAACATTAATTAACATACACCTGTGGAACGGTCGCTAAGACCGTAACAGCTTACAGACGGTAGGCGGAGACAGGACGGACAGCTGATCATCCTCACAGTGGCAGACCACATCTAACAACACCTGCACAGGATCGGTACATCCGAACATCACACCTGTGGGACAGGTACAGGATGGCAACAACAACTGCCCGAGTTACACCAGGAACACACAATCCCTCCATCAGTGCTCAGACTGTCCGCAATAGGCTGAGAGGTCCTCACCAGACATCACCGGCAACAACGTTGCCTATGGGCACAAACCCACCGTCGCTGGACCAGACAGGACTGGCAAAAAGTGCTCTTCACTGACGAGTCACGGTTTTGTTTCCCCAGGAGTGATGGTCGGATTCGCATTTATCGTCGAAGGAATGAGCGTTACACAGAGGCCTGTACTTTGCAGAGAGATCGATTTGGAGGTGGAGAGTCCGTCATGGTCTGGGGCGGTGTGTCACAGTATCATCGGACTGAGCTTGTTGTCATTGCAGGCAAACTCAACGCTGTGCGTTACAGGGAAGACATCCTCCTCCCTCATGTGGTACCCTTCCTGCAGGCTCATCCTGACATGACCCTCCAGCATGACAATGCCACCAGCCATACTGCTCGTTCTGTGCGTGATTTCCTGTAAGACAGGAATGTCAGTGTTCTGCCATGGCCAGCGAAGAGCCCGGATCTCAATCCCATTGAGCACGTCTGGGACCTGTTGTATCGGAGGGTGAGGACTAGGGCCATTCCCCCCCCAAATGTCCAGGAACTTGCAGGTGCCTTGCTGGAAGAGTGGGGTAACATCTCACCGCAAGAACTGGCAAATCTGGTGCAGTCCATGAGGAGTCCTTGTTCCATTTCTGTTAGTCACATGTCCGTGGAACTTGTTCAGCTTGTCTCAGTTGTTGAATCTTATGTTCATACAAATATTTACACCTGTTAAGTTTGCTGAAAATAAATGCAGTTGACAGTGAGCGGACGTTTCTTTTTTTGCTGAGTTTATTTTTCTGTTGTCATCGTGTTCCTACGTATTGAAAGCAGATTAAATCATGATTGACTGTGTTAATGTAGGCCAGCTAAAAGGGCTTCAGCATCAAAGTGCATGACTGGCTGCATTATGTCCTTCAGAGTCTGTTACTCCACATAGTTACTTTAGATGAGTCCTTCAGAGTCTGTTACTCCACATAGTTACTTTAGATGAGTGTAATCCATCAGATGGTGACTTCCTAGTACTCTATCGTAGGGTCATGTCTTTTTTCTTCTTACCTGCTCTAGCACAGTGAATATGATAGATTGAAGGTAAGCCCAGCTCTCTTGACCAGGGGCAGCGCTGCTGCTTCCATTTGTTCACTGTGTGTTGGGAGACAAACACAGCCGCACATACAGACCTAGGAGGACAAAGAGCAATGGATCCCATGCTAAATATATACGGTTCTTAGGTGCAGATGAATATGGACTCGTTGATGTGAAGAGTGTGTGAGGGAGAGAGGAGTCCATGGCTGGGCCTGGGTTCTGTGCTGAGACGCACACGCTTCAGGCCTTTATATACATAATTAACTTTCTACCCAAAATAATCTTGGGCTGATGGTACAAAAATAGGGACGTTGTGCCCGAAAGAAGGAAGCTATGATATGGTTTTTCGATAGGGAAGTGTTTACAAGTTTTTGGTCCCGTAATGCTGACAGAAACAGTTTTTCTACATGTATTTTTATAGCCCAGAGATGGATCAGCTGCAGAACTTATAATATTATCAGTCGGAGGATTGAGCCTCTTTTCATCCCTGATTATATCCTAGCGGTTAGTAGTCATAAGGAAGAACTATGTTGGCATGATGATGTGAAGGCATGAGAGTGTGTTCTATCATAAAGCACTTTATCATATTGTCTGACATCCTGTTTCCTTGCTGGCCAGTGATGTCCTTAACAAGTGTTTCCAAGCTGCTGGGGGGACGGTGACTCGTCCTTTCAGCAGCGCAAAGCAGGAAGTCAACTCTGTATGGTCGAATGTGACCTCAACAGACAAGACCAGAGCACACATGCTGCACAGAGGGCAACATGGTCGAAACAACTATGGGCATAAACCCACTTAAATTATCTCTGTTTAACTGGCATTATCACTGACATCTCCCATCGACATCTTTTGGCCAAAAGAGTTGAGGGATGATGTAGGTCAAAGTCAAACACTTTCCAATTAATTTGGATTCCAATTAATTAGGCAAATAATGTCAGTAGTAAGAAGGTATGAAGAGATTTCCCAGGTCAGTCCTAGATGTGAAAGTTCCCCCTTTTTCCTTTCTCACCACTTCTCAGTTGCTTGTTTCTGGCGCATACATATTCACACCTAACAGTCCCACACACTTGCGAGAGTTGGACTCAGTTCATTGGCTCAAGGTTGATGCTGTGAAGGTCCATAGAGAGAGACTGTAGTGTAGTATGTGTATACTGGTTGTATGCCCTGAGCGAGGTACTGTGGGAGGGTGTTTTACAGGCCAGATGAAATTAAGTTCAAAGAAGCCTGCATACACTGCAGTGTATGTAGAGTTTACTGCTCCACAAATCAACATGAAGGCCTTGCAGAGTTAGGTTATCTCCTGGCCTGTATAGAGAGGATGTCCATAAACATTGGGCCCCAGCTCACTGCTCAGACGGTCACTGCCATTATCCTCCGAGGCCCAGGATGGGGTGCATTTCAATATTGTCCTCATCTCCTTTCCTTAACCTGAGCTGATGTGTAATCAATAGGATGAGCAGCCTACTTAAGACTGTTGAGATGCACCCGTAGAGTCTGTCTCGCTCTCCTGGTCTCAGAGCTGGAGCATAAAATTGATTTCCCATGGCTGCCACTGCGCCCTGGTCACACTTTTCACACACACACACTTGCCTACCAGGCAATTCCACGGAAATGCAATTGTGCACATGCTCAGATTTTTCACTTAAAATGCATGCCAACCATTTTTTTGGTAGTATGTACCTACTATGATATCCCATTGTAGCCAATTAAATTGCAGAAATTCCATTACCAATTTTGGGGAAATTCTGTTAGCGATTTGGTAAGGGAATTTCTAGTTTTAATCACTTAATAATTCACAAACAAAATTGATATCAGTAAAAACACTAATTGACAGGTCTACCTTTACTTGTTACTTCTGTGAACTTTTATTATCCTCCCTCCTCATGAGGGAGATAAGTTAGAATCTTAAAGATGTTGGTGGTTGTTAACAGAATTACAGGGCAATATTTCTTAAACTTACAGAAGGTAAACATTTCTCCAAAACGAAACATGTGTTGATATTAGTTGGCAGGGGTCTTTACTTCAACGTTATTGTGTTTTTAATGTATTCTGGTATATTTGTAAGACTTTGTCTTATAGATGTTTTCTAAAGACCCCTTTCCAGACCAGAAATCAAAGCCTTTGCTTCTTCTTAATTTTTAGTGTAGAATGTTTTTGAAAAAGTACACAGTACATTCGGAAAGTATTCAGACCCCTTGACTTTTTCCACTTTTTATTACATTACAGCCTTATTCTAAAATTGATAAATGAAACATTTTCCTGATCAATCTACACACAATACCCCATTATGACAAAACAAAAGTTTTTTAGAAATGTTTGTTAATTTATTAAAAACAAATATTTTATTTACATGAGTATTCACACCTTTTGCTATGAGACTGAAACCAGGTCTGCAGCATTGAAGGTATCCAAGAACACAGTGGTCTCCATCATTCTTAAGTGGAAGAAATGTGGAACCGCCAAGACTCTTCCTAGAGCTGGCCGCCCGGCCAACCTGAGCAATCGGGGGAGAAGGGCCTTGGTGAGGGAGGTGACAAAGAACCCGATGGTCACGTCGACAGAGCTCCAGAGTTCCTCTAGAGATGGGAGAACCTTCCAGAAGGACAACCATCTCTGCAGCACGCCACCAATCAGGCCTTTATGGTAGAGTGGCCAAACGAAAGCCACTCCTCAGTAAAAGGCACATGAGAGCCCGCTTGGAGTTTGCCAAAAGGGACCTAAAGGACTCAGACCATGAGAAACCAGATTCTCTGGTCTGATGAAACCATGATTGAACTCTTTGGCTTGAATGCAAAGAGTCACGCCTTGAGGAAACCTGGGACCATCCCTACAGTGAAGCATGGTGGTGGCAGCATCATTGTGTGGGGATTTTTTTCAGCTGCAGGGACTGAGAGACTAGTTAGGACCGAGAGAAATATGAACGGAGCGAAGTACAGAGAGATCCTTGATGAAAACCTGCTCCAGAGCACTCAGGACCTCAGACTGGGGTGAAGGTTCACCTTCCAACAGGACAATGATCCGAAGCACACAGCCAAGACAATGCAGGAGTGGCTTCGGGACAAGTCTCTGAATGTCCTTGAGTGGCCCAGCCAGAGCCCGGACTTGTACCCGTTCGAGCATCTCTGGAAAGACCTGAAAATAGCTGTGCAGCGACACCCCCAGATCCAACCTGACAGAGCTTGAGAAGAATGGGATAAACTTCCCAGGTACAGGTGTGCCAAGCTTGTAGCGTCATACACGAGGCTGTAATCGCTGACAAAGGTGCTTCAACAAAGTACTGATTTAAAGGTCTGAATATTTTATACTTTATATTTTCTATAAATTTGCTGAAATTGTTAACCTGTTTTTGCTTTGTCATTATGGGGTATTGTGTTTAGATTGATGAGGAAAAAACAATTTGAATCCATTTTAGAATAATGCTGTAACGTAACAAAATATGAAAAAGTCAAGGGGTCTGAATACTTAACGAATGCACTGTATATGCCTTAATTTCTCAAACATGTATAGACTCTTAGTTTTCATTTGACTCCCAATTTGATACACGCCTATCGGGGGTTGGAGCCAAAAATATTTTCCAATCGTTTCGTTCTGAACAGAACCATTTATTTTATTTGTTCCATTTCACTGTTCCGACCACAAAAATAAAGTTCTAGACTGTTTGGAATCGCAAACAAGTACAGGTTTGTTTTCTGATCCTTTTTAAACCTCCAAATTCTTTTTGCGCAGCTTGCTGTGGAGTGGGTAAAGTATTTAATCTGTATAAGAAAGTAATTCAGGGGGCCTCCCGGGAGGCGCAGTGGTTAAGGGCGCTGTACTGCAGCGCCTGCTGTGCCACCAGAGACTCTGGGTTTGCGCCCAGGCTCTGTCGTAACCGGCCGCGACCGGGAGGTCCGTGGGGCGACGCACAATTGGCCTAGCGTCGTCCGGGTTAGGGAGAGTTTGGCCGGTAGGGATATCCTTGTCTCATCGCGCACCAGCGACACATTGGTGCGGCTGGCTTCCGGGTTGGATGCGCGCTGTGTTAAGAAGCAGTGTGGCTTGGTTGGGTTGTGTATCGGAGGAAGCATGACTTTCAACCTTCGTCTCTCCCGAGTCCGTACAGGAGTTGTAGCGATGAGACAAGATAGTAGCTACTAAAACAATTGGATACCATGAAATTGGGGAGAAAAAGGGGTAAAATTCAACAACAAAAAATATATCTACATAATTGTCCTTCCTCATGATGCCATCTATTTTGTGAAGTGCATCAGTCCCTCCTGCAGCAAAGCACCCCCACAACATATTGCTGCCACCCCCATGCTTCACGGTTGGGATGGTGTTCTTTGGCTTTTCCTCCAAACATAACGATGGTCATTATGGCCAAACAGTTCTATTTTTGTTTCATCAGACCAGAGGACATTTTTCCAAAAAGTGCTATCTTTATCCCCATGTGCAGTTCCAAACCGTTGTCTGGCTTTTTTATGGCTGTTTCGGTGCAGTGGCTTCTTCCCTGCTGAGTGGCCTTTCGGGTTACGTCGATATAGGACTCGTTTTACCGTGGATATAGATACGTTTGTAGCTGTTTTCTCCAGCATCTTCACAAGGTCCTTTGCTGTTGTTCTGGGATTGATTTCTCGCACCAAAGTACGTTCATCTCTAGCAGACAGAATGCGTCTCCTTCCTGAGTGATATGACGGCTGCGTGGTCCCATGGTGTTTATACTTGCGTACTATTGTTTGTACAGATGGACGTGGTACCTTCAGGCGTTTGGAAATTGCTCCCAAGGCTGAACCAGACTTTTTTTCCCTGAGGTCTTGGCTGATTTCTTTCAATTTTCCCATGATGTCAATCAAAGAGGCACTGAGTTTGAAGGTAGGCTTTGAAATACATCTACAGGTACACCCCCAATTGACTCAAATGATGTCAATTAGCCTATCAGAAGCTTCTAAAGCCATGACATCATTTTCTGAAATGTTTGTAAACTTCTGACCCACTGGAATTGTGATAGTGAATTAATCTGTCTGTAAACAATTGTTCAAAAAATGACTTGTGTCATGCACAAAGTAGATGTCCTAACCGACTTGCCAATACCATAGTTTGTTAACAAGAAATTTGTGGAGTGGTTGAAAACGAGTTTTAATGACTCCAACCTAAGTGTATGTAAACTTCTGACTTCAACTGTATTATCTGAATTAGGCCCACATAATTATACTTATGGATGAGTGGCTTCTATGGAGGACCTTTGAATGTCTTTGAACTTCCAAGAGTAACATTGGACCAGAGAAAACGTTAGCTAGCTAGCAAGCTTACAAGATTGTGGCACTATAATTAAAAACGGTCTCAACTTTTTGTAGTTCATAAATCCAATGTGAAACATGATTACTATAGTATCCTTAACTAGCATTAAAAAAGTTGATCCATTCTTCTCTAATTAAACACCTCTCTCCCTAATTTCTGAATCACGCTTGTGACATTGTCAGAAATCTACGGTAACCAACGCTTCGGAGGGGGAGGGGCATGTAACTTACACGCGTGCACACTGGCAAAGATTTCCAGCTGGCAGGCAGACACTGGAATAAGTTTGTGAGTGGCAAATGATGGCTTTGCATGGGCGCATTGTTGAGATTTTTGTGGGACTGGAAAAAAAATGGCTAGAACGTAAAATAAAGTTACGAACCGGTTCCCTTGCTTTTAACAGTTTTGTTCCGGAACAGTATAGATCACTTTTTCCTTTCCAGTTCTGATTCAGAGCAGGGTGAAGTGGGGGGGCGGTGCGGAGAGCAGGGCGAAGTGGCAGAGAGGGGTGGGGGCATGGGGAGAGCGGTGGGGGCGTGGGGGCATGGGGGAGAGGGGTGGGGGCGTGGCAGAGAGGGGGGAGAGGGGTGGGGGCGTGGCAGAGAGGGGGGAGAGGGGTGGGGGCGTGGCAGAGAGGGGGGAGAGGGGTGGGGGCGTGGCAGAGAGGGGGGTGAAGCGCGGGGGACAGAGGGGTGGGGGCGTAGCAGAGAGGAGGGTGAAGTGCGGGGGACAGAGGGGTGGGGGCGTAGCAGAGAGGAGGGTGAAGTGCGGGGGAGAGGGGTGGGGGCGTGGCAGAGAGGAGGGGCGGGGGCGTAGCAGAGAGGGGCGGGGGCGTAGCAGAGAGGGGCGGGGGCGTAGCAGAGAGGGGCGGGGGCGTGGCAGAGAGGAGGGGGGAGAGGGGTGGGGGCGTAGCAGAGAGGAGGGTGAAGTGCAGGGGAGAGAGGTGGGGGCGAGAGGGGTGGGGCCGTGGCATAGAGGAGGGTGAAGTGCGGGGCAGAGGGGTCGAGCGTGGCAGAGGAGAGCGAAGTGGGGGCAAGAGGGGAGGGGGCGTGGCAGAGAGGAGGGTGAAGTGCGGGCGAAGTAGGGGGCGTGGCAGCTGTGCAAAGAGGAGGGCGAAGTGGGAGGGGAGAGGGGTGGGGGCAGTGCATAGTGGGGGTGAGAGGGGAGGCAGTGCATTGAGGGGGGCGAAGTTGCAGACTCTGGCTGTGCTACTGCTGCTGCTGGATCGGGCCTGGCACTGCCATGTGGGTTGGGCTGGCACTGGATGCATTGTTCCCCCCAGGGATTTCTCTTCCCAGCACTACAGTGACAGAGCAGAGGGGGAGAGTAGTGATAACTATTAGCTAGGGCATCGAAAGGACCTTCCAGTTCCTCTCAGAGGACTTACATTTTTGGAATTCTGTTTTTTTGTTCTCCCTCCATGGCCTCTTTCTTGTAATGGAAACCAGGATGAGGAAAATCCAGGCACTCAGAGACGACTCCTGGCTATCGTCCTAGTCAAGGATTCTGTAAACTCTGCTTTCTGTTTCAGCTGTGGAGAGGTAGAAGGTAAAGGATCTTATGTTTCCTATTCTAATGTTTACTAGATAGATTTGTGTGTGTGTGTGTGTGTGTGTGTGGTGATCGTCCTCCCCCACTGCTTGGCACATGGATTAATAGCATCTGTTAGCAGCAGCTTGGCCATCCATCCTACTTTCTCTGGACTGGATGTGTGTAGGGCAATATTTGTGTTCCTCCTTCAGGCCTAGTTGGCAGGACGTTTGTCCCTCTATGACACCTACTTGGCTCTGAGAGAAAGAAGCCGGCTTTGTTTTACAAGAAAATGGAAAGAGATGCACTCTGCAACTGTTCATCTTGGCCTTGTAGCCTTGTTGGTGAGTTGGAATATAGGCCTATAATGTGGAATTCCCCCACAGTGCTGGCATGCAAAGTTTCACCTTTACATTCAAATGCCAACTGTTTAGTCTACAGACTTATTTGGGTTGCCATGGTAACACAGGGGCCTAGCCTGGCAAGGTTGAGCAGAAAGGCGGAGTGGGGACACTGTCCATCTTTCACCCTGAGACACCATCTCGGACAAGGCCATGTAAAATCTTGTTGAACCATGTCAGTTTTCCCAATTGTGTTTCAATGGCTCTGTGGCTGCAGCCTTTTAGCTAGTATTTGAAATAAGCCTAGGTGATTTATTCTCAGTAGAGCCTAGGTGATTTATTCTCAGTAGAGCCTAGGTGATTTATTCTCAGTAGAGCCTAGGTGATTTATTCTCAGTAGAGCCTAGGTGATTTATTCTCAGTAGAGCCTAGGTGATTTATTCTCAGTAGAGCCTAGGTGATTTATTCTCAGTAGAGCCTAGGTGATTTATTCTCAGTAGAGCCTAGGTGATTTATTCTCAGTAGAGCCTAGGTGATTTATTCTCAGTAGAGCCTAGGTGATTTATTCTCAGTAGAGCCTAGGTGATTTATTCTCAGTAGAGCCTAGGTGATTTATTCTCAGTAGAGCCTAGGTGATTTATTCTCAGTAGAGCCTAGGTGATTTATTCTCAGTAGAGCCTAGGTGATTTATTCTCAGTAGCGCCTAGGTGATTTTATTCTCAGTAGCGCCTAGGTGATTTTATTCTCAGTAGCGCCTAGGTGATTTTATTCTCAGTAGAGCCTAGGTGATTTATTCTCAGTAGCGCCTAGGTGATTTATTCTCAGTAGAGCCTAGGTGATTTATTCTCAGTAGAGCCTAGGTGATTTTATTCTCAGTAGAGCCTAGGTGATTTATTCTCAGTAGAGCCTAGGTGATTTATTCTCAGTAGAGCCTAGGTGATTTTATTCTCAGTAGAGCCTAAGGTGATTTTATTCTCAGTAGAGCCTAGGTGATTTTATTTTCAGTAGAGCCTAGGATATTTTATTCTCAGTAGAGCCTAGGTGATTTTATTCTCAGTAGAGCCTAGGTGATTTTATTCTCAGTAGAGCCTAGGTGATTTTATTCTCAGTAGAGCCTAGGTGATTTTATTCTCAGTAGAGCCTAGGTGTTTGTTAAAGGAAAAATCAACTGTGCGTATTACAGATACAGTGGGACAAAAAAGTATTTAGTCAGCCACCAATTGTGCAAGTTCTCCCACTTAAAAAGATTAGAGAGGCCTGTAATTTTCATCATAGGTACACTTCCACTATGACAGACAAAACGAGAGAGAAAAAATTCAGAAAATCACATTGTAGGATTTTTAATGAATTTATTTGCAAATTATGGTGGAAAATAAGTATTTGGTCAATAACAAAAGTTTATCTCAATACTTTGTTATATACCCTTTGTTGGCAATGACAGAGGTCAAACGTTTTCTGTAAGTCTTCACAAGGTTTTCACACACTGTTGCTGGTATTTTGGCCCATTCCTCCATGCAGATCTCCTCTAGAGCAGTGATGTTTTGGGGCTGTTGCTGGGCAACACGAACTTTCAACTCCCTCCAAAGATTTTCTATGGGGTTGAGCTCTGGAGACTGGCTAGGCCACTCCAGGACCTTGAAATGCTTCTTACGAAGCCACTCCTTCATTGCCCGAGCGGTGTGTTTGGGATCATTGTCATGCTGAAAGACCCAGCCACGTTTCATCTTCAATGCCCTTGCTGATGGAAGGAGGTTTTCACTCAAAATCTCACGATACATGGCCCCATTTATTCTTTCCTTTACACGGATCAGTCGTCCTGGACCCTTTGCAGGAAAAACAGCCCCAAAGCATGATGTTTCCACCCCCATGCTTCACAGTAGGTATGGTGTTCTTTGGATGCAACTCAGCATTCTTTGTCCTCCAAACACGACGAGTTGAGTTTTTACCAAAAAGTTCTATTTTGGTTTCATCTGACCATATGACATTCTCCCAATCTTCTTCTGGATCATCCAAATGCTCTCTAGCAAACTTCAGACAGGCCTAGACATGTACTGGCTTAAGCAGGGGGACACGTCTGGCACTGCAGGATTTGAGTCCCTGGCGGCGTAGTGTGTTACTGATGGTAGGCTTTGTTACTTTGGTCCCAGCTCTCTGCAGGTCATTCACTAGGTCCCCCCGTGTGGTTCTGGGATTTTTGCTCACCGTTCTTGTGATCATTTTGACCCCACGGGGTGAGAGCTTGCGTGGAGCCCTAGATCAAGGGAGATTATCAGTGGTCTTGTATGTCTTCCATTTCCTAATAATTGCTCCCACAGTTGATTTCTTCAAACCAAGCTGCTTACCTATTGCAGATTCAGTCTTCCCAGCCTGGTGCAGGTCTACAATTTTGTTTCTAGTGTCCTTCGACAGCTCTTTGGTCTTGGCCATAGTGGAGTTTGGAGTGTGACTGTTTGAGGTTGTGGACAGGTGTCTTTTATACTGATAACAAGTTCAAACAGGTGCCATTAATACAGGTAGGGAGTGGAGGACAGAGGAGCTCATTAAAGAAGAAGTTACAGGTCTGTGAGAGCCAGAAATCTTGCTAGTTTGTTATTGACCAAATACTTATTTTCCACCATAATCTGCAAATAAATTCATTAAAAATCCTACAATGTGATTTTCTGGATTCCCCCACATTTTGTCTGTCATAGTTGAAGTGTACCTATGATGAAAATTACAGGCCTCTCTCATCTTTTTAAGTGGGAGAACTTGCACAATTGGTGGCTGACTAAATACTTTTTTGCCCCACTGTATGTTAGCTTTTGCTGACCTCCCTCCTTATCTCCCTCTCAGGCATTGACTGTTTTGGACCAGAGATTCCGGTCCCCGTACCAGAAACTTGTGACGGGACGGAGGAGTGGACACAAACTAAGAACCTTCTTCGCTACAGCCAGCCGTGTTGGATGCAGCTGAATAACAAGCTGAGAAAAATAAAGAGCATTGGACTTTCCTGCTCCATTCAAAGGACTGCCATCCATGTGGTGGTATGATGAGACTGTGAGTCAGGAGAAACACAATCAGACGGGAGCAGATTGATAGAGGGAGAGAAAGAAAGGTAGAGGAGTGAGTGTCAAGGTGCCCTCCTGACCCCAAGGTGATAGCACCAGTCAAGGCAGCAGGATGACCAGCCTGTTCAGGCGAAGCAACAGCAATGGAGGCTCCGGTGGAGGAGGAGGAGTAGGTGGTGGTGGTTCTTCCCCAGGAGAGCTCAACAACAGCCGGCCTAACCGACAGGTGCGGCGCCTGGAGTTTAACCAGGCCATGGAGGACTTCAAGATCATGTTCCCCACCATGGATTACGAGGTCATCGAGTGCGTCCTGCGCTCCAACAACGGGGCGGTGGACGCCACCATCGACCAGCTCCTCCAGATGAGCATCGACGGAGAGGGATCGGATGACAGCTCTGACTCCGATGATAGCATCCCACCAGAGGTCAGTCAGTGCAGGGTCAAGGCTTCCACATGTTTTGCTAGGTGAACCGAACAAGCGTGCTCGCGTAAATCCTTAAAATATCTTTGCTTAAACTAGAATAAAGCGGCAATAGTACCGTTTGTCCATCTTGAGATGCTGTAGTGAAGACCCTTGCCAGCTGGTCAGTGCATGCTCCGAGTACGCTTTCTGGTATTCTGTCTGGCCCCACAACCTTGCGAATGTTAACCTGTTTAAAGATCTTACTCACACGGGCCTCCCGAGTGGCGCAGTGGTCTGAGGCACTGCATCGCAGTGCTAGAGGCGTCACTGCAGACGCATGGGACTGCCAGCCGCGATCGGGAGTCCCATAGTTAGGGGAGGGTATGGACAGACGACGCTGGGCCAATTTAGACCTTTAAATAGGTTAACATTGGCAAGGTCACGGGGCCAGACGGAATGTCTCTCTCTCTCTCTCTCCCTCCCCTCCTGTTCTTGTTGTAGTCTAGGTTTTAGTCAATAATAAATAATACATTGTGTCACAGTACCACACATAAAGAACGAACTGCAACCCATGTCATCTCACTACAATATAAATAGTAAAGTAGTGCTGTTTTGTGTGCTCCAGTTACCTTACCAGACACTAACCCCCCAACCAGCTTCTCTCTTAAAACTTAAATTATTTATCTTACTGACATGACTGATTTGAATGGGTAAATGTGTATTAACGTTATTGGGACATACTCTCTCTTTCTCTTGGTCTCCTCCATTCCCTGGGCTAGATTCTGGAGAGGTCATTAGAACCTGACAGTTCCGACGAGGAACCTCCCCCCGTCTACTCACCGCCCACTTATGACATGCACATCTACGACAGGAAGTACCCCGAGGCCCCGCCCACTCCTCCACCCAGGTAAATTGTCATACTATCACAGGAGGCTGGTGGGAAGAGCTATAGGTGAACAGGCTCATTGTAATGACTGGAATGGAAAGATTGGAGTCAAACACATTGTTTCTATGTTTGACATGCTTGGTACCATTCCATTTATTCCATTCCAGCCATTACAATGAGCCCTTCCTCCTATATATGCTCCCACCAGCCTCCTCTGTACCATACTATACAGTTCAACAGATCTACAAAATGCCCAGAGAAGAGTTTAACCTATCAGTCATCTGTCTATGGGAATTCTTTAATTATGTATAGAATATGTGCATCTGGAACATGAACACTGATTACTTTATGAAAGGGAGGAAGGAGGGATGCATGTTTTAAAAACCCTGACAGGACCTTTGGTTTGCATGCAATCCCCTAGCCTGTACTCTATAAAGCCCAGAGGAACAGAGGAAGTGGTCCTATGGGGCCCTGGAATTTATATGCTCAGGCCTGTGGATATCACAGCCGACCACATGCTGTTATAGTACGTCAAGGTTCCACCTGGTGGCCATTTGAAGAACTGTGCAATGCTGTCTCGTGTGTGTGTGTGTGTGTGTGTGTGTGAGAGAGAGTGATCGGTGCTTGTGTATCACTGGACCAGTTAATAACAAAAATCCATGTAATTGAATTTGCTTCAAGCCCCATTGTCCATGATTTATGATTCAAGACCATGTCCACATTTGCTCTGCTTCACACCACCAGCTGGGAGATTCACAGTGATTGACTTTTTGGACTGTACAAAGTGGTGTGTTAAATGTGGTGACTGCTGCTCAAAGGGGATTTTATTGTGAAGACAAACAGACATGAATTATTATTTGTGTTTTCATGCATTGCTTACGTTTCACAGCATCAGTACACCATGTATGATGTGTGCGTTTAGTTTAGTTCTAGTGTGACATGGCATATGAATCTCTCTCTAGTCTGACCTTAACCTTTTGACCCTTGTCTGACCTAGGTTTGAGGCCCAGCTCCCGCCAGGTCACCGGCAGGTCCGCAGCTACAGGAACTGGAATCCACCGTTGCTTGGCAACCTGCCAGATGATTTCCTGCGGATCCTGCCACAGCAACTGGATAGTATACAGGTAAACCACACACAAAAAAATACATTAGCAGTATGACATTATCATTAACAGCAGGGCGACATCCTGCTTACAGAAATCAATAGCAACTAAATTAAAACTCTCTTTCTCCATCTCACCTCCTCTAGGGCTCACAGAGCAGTCTGTCCCAGCCTTCTTCTTCCTCCTCTCTATCCTCCATCGTCCAGCAGACAAACCAGGGAGGTGTCTCCAAGCCAGGGACTGGTGGAGCCCTAGGGGCACCTGGAGGGCCCGGGGGCATGGCAGGGGTAGTCACGGAGCAGGAGCGTAAACTGAAACAGTACCTGGATGATGAACGCATCGCTCTGTTCCTCCAGAACGAGGAGTTCATGAGGGAACTGCAGCGCAACCGCGAGTTCCTTGTCGCCCTGGAGAGAGGTGTGTGTCATGCACAGATACGCATACATACCTGCATGATATACTTTAACACACAGAATGCATGTTCAGGACACAGTAGGCAGTAGTCAAGTTTATGCTTTCTACGGAGCGAGTCAGCTACGGAGCGAGTCAGCTACGGAGCGAGTCAGCTACGGAGCGAGGCAGCTACAGAGCGAGTCAGCTACAGAGCGAGTCAGCTACTGTTGAAAATGCTCTTCTCTCTTTCATGCTAAGCTAGTTGCAAAGTCCCTTGTGTATCTCATGATGCTTCATCCTACAAAAGTTTAACTTTGGGAAGCATGTCCCACTTTCATAAAGGTTTCCTAATAATAGATTACATTCTGCTATGTGTCCCCATATTGCGTTATAACATCCAGCTTTCTCTGTTTTAGATCGCTTGAAGTACGAATCAAAGAAATTCAAGTCCAATCATTCATCCTCTTACATGGAGAATTCCACAGCAGGTAGATGTCATTCATCCTCTTACATGGAGAATTCCACAGCAGGTAGATGTCATTCATCCTCTTACATGGAGAATTCCACAGCAGGTAGATGTCATTCATCCTCTTACATGGAGAATTCCACAGCAGGTAGATGTCATTCATCCTCTTACATGGAGAATTCCACAGCAGGTAGATGTCATTCATCCTCTTACATGGAGAATTCCACAGCAGGTAGATGTCATTCATCCTCTTACATGGAGAATTCCACAGCAGGTAGAGGTCATTCATAAGCTTCACAAGTAAGTGTGCGTGTGTGTGTGCGTGCGTTATTCAAACACCCAATAGGCCTACTCATATGAATGACTTTGGGTTTATTTTGATAACGTCCCTTTATCACGTCCAATATCTAGCCACCTATATTTATCACTCACTACCACTGGGTATGTTGAATGCTTCTCCAAGTGGTTGTTGACACGATAAATGGCTTTCTCTGGAGTGATTCATTTAGTATTTTATTAGGATCCCCAAATATCCGCTGCCAGGAAACAAAACTCAACAAATAAAATACATAATATACATTACATCATTTTGTTATTTATATTTTAATTTGAGTTTATTTAGTAAATATTATCTTAACCAACAATGCAGTTTTTGAAAAAAATAAGAGTTAAGGGCTTGTAAGTAAGCATTTCACAAATAACATTTGATTTGATTTTGCTTTGATAATACAATACTAAATATATATTTTTAAAAAATGTAAGTCTCTTTTAAAGTCAGTTTTTAAAAAATCTGTTTTTTATTGCTAGCTTGAGTTACCTTGGGTGACAGAGAGTTCCACATAATCATGGCTCTATTTAATACTGAGTGTTTCCCAGCCTTTGTTCTGGACCTGGGGACTGTGAAGAGACCTCTGGTTAAATGTCTTGTGTTGTACCGATGAGTGTTCAACTGTTTGAACAGATAGTTTGTAACCTTTAACCCATTAACACCTCGCACAAAGACCAATAGTGATAGTCAACTTTGAGCCAGTAGAGATTGACATGCATAGCACTGACATTTGCCCTCCGTGTACATTGATTTAGATGAAAACAGAGCAGCATCTTATCATGGACAGACCTCTTCCCATTTTAACAGCCATTGAGCATATACAGCGCCTTCGGGAAAGTATTCAGACCCCTTGACTTTTTCCAAGTTACATTAGACTTATTGTAAAATGGATTACAAATATAATAATCCTCAACAATCTACACACAATACCCGATAATGACGAAGCGAAAACAGTTTTTTAGAAATGTTTGCAAATAATAAAGTAGTAATAAAAAACAGATCCCTTATTTACATAAGTATTCAAACACTTTGCTATGAGACTCGAAATTGAGCTCAGGTGCATCCTGTTTCTGTTGATCATCCTTGATGTTTATACAACTTGATTGGAGTCCTCCTGTGGTAAATTAAATTGATTGGACATGATTTGAAAAGGCACAAACCTGTCTATATAAGGTCCCACAGTTGACGTCAGAGCAAAATCCAAGCCATGAGGTTGAAGGAATTGTCCGTAGAGCGCCAAGACAGGATTGTGTCTTGGCAGTACCAAACAAGTACCAAACAAGGTCTGCAGCAGGTCCCCAAGAATATAGTGGGCTTCATTGTTCTTAAATGGAAGAAGTTTAGTACCACCAAGACTCTTCCTAGAGCTGGCTTCCTGGCCAAACTGAGCAATCGGGGGAGAAGGGCCTTGGTCAGGCAAGTGACCAAGAACCCGATGATCACTCTGACAGAGCTCTAGAGGTCCTCGTGGAGATGAGAGAACCTTCCAGAAGGACAACCATCTCTGCAGCACTCCACCAATCATGCCTTTATGTAAGAGTGGCTAGACAGAAGCCACTCCACAGTAAAAGGCACATGACAGCCCTCTTGGAGTTTGTCAAAAGGCACTTAGAAGACTCTTTGACCATGAGAAACAAGATTATTTTTCAGCGGCAGGTACCGGGAGACTAGTCAGGATCGAGGGACAGATGAACGGAGCAAAGTACAGAGAGATCCTTGATGAAAACCTGCTCCAGTGCACTCAGGAACCTCAGACTGGTGTGAAGGTTCACCTTCCAAAAGGACAATGACCCTAAGCACACAGCCAAGACAACGCAAGAGTGGCTTCGGAACAAGTCTCTGAATGTCCTTGAGTGGCCCAGACTTGAACCCAATCGAACATCTCCAGAGAGACCTGAACATAGTTGTGCAGCGACGCTCCCCATCCAACCTGACAGAACTTGAGAGGATCTGCAGAGAAGAATGGGAGAAACTCCCCAAATACAGGTGTGCCAGCTTGTGCCGTCATACCCAACAATGCTGTAATCGCTGCCAAAGGTAATTGAACAATGTACCAAGAAAAGGGTCTGAATACTTATGCAAATGCTATATTTTCATTTTTTATTTGTAATAAATTTGCAAAGATTTCTAAAAACCTGTTTTTTCTTTGTCATTATGGGTTATTGTGTGTAGATTGAGGGGGAATAGAATACGTTATCCATTTCAGAATAACACTTTAACGTAACAAAACGTGGAAACAGTCAAGTGGTCTGAATACTTTCCGAATGCATTGTATAGTAGGCCTAGTCTATAGAAAGCTGATGAGATCCTTCTCTTTTAAATAGAGGCCATCAAAACTCTGTTTTCTGCGTAGCCTATAGAAATGTTGCGTGAACTCGTGGGCTCTCATTAAGTGTTTGATTAGATCTTCTATTACATTTCCATTGATGTCAGAGTGATTAGAGGGACAATAGAGTGCAGTTTGCAAGTTTGGTAGGCTACTAATGACCAGCAGCTTCAGAGCTTGGAGAAGCCTAATTACTGTGATTTAAGCGGTCATGTGGAATTTGACTTCTGTCATGACTCGTGACCACCGAGGTGGTGGTAATACGGTCACCGCAACAGCCCATGTCATGCCTAAGTTTTCAAATCTTGTCAACCTAAAAGTTCTTAAAGTGGTTGGCAATATCAAAGAGTTTTGTTATGAACAAGCCATCTGCCTCAGTGAAGGATGGAGCGGAGTTTGCTTTTTTTGGCCTAGAATTTCATTTAAGGTACTCTAGAGCTTTTTACTATTATTCTTTATATAATTTCTCATTTATTTATTTTTGAAGTAGTTTTTTGGGGGGGTTGATCATCTTTAATATTGCAGATGGCGTGGTTGTAGCTTTCATCAATGTAATATATATATATATATATATATAAACTTAGCAAAAAAAGAAACGGCCCTTTTTCAGGTCCCTGTCTTTCAAAGATAATTTGTAAAAATCCAAATAACATCACAGATCTTCATTGTAAAGGGTTTAAACACTGTTTCCCATGCTTGTTCAATGAACCATAAACAATTAATGAACATGCACCTGTGGAATGGTCGTTAAGACATTAACAGCTTACAGACAGACGGCAATTAAGGTCACAGTTATGAAAACTTAGGACACTAGAGGCCTTTCTACTGACTCTGGAAAAACACCAAAAGAAAGATGCCCACAGGGTCCCTGCTCATGCCTTAGACATGCTGCAAGGAGGCATGAGGACTGCAGATGGGGCCAGGGCAATACATTGCAATGGCCGTACTGTGCAATTTGTTCCAGTCATTGGCAGCAGAGAACTGTAAGGAAAGGCGGCCAATTAGGAGATGGCTTTGGGGGTGACCAGTGAAATATACCTGCTGGAGCGCGTGCCACAGGTGGGTGCTGCTATGGTGACCAGTGAGCTGAGATAAGGCTGGGCTTTACCTAGCAAAGACTTATAGATGACCTGGAGCCAGTTTGTTTGGCGACAAATATGAAGCCAGGGCCAGCCAACGAGAGCATACAGGTCGCAGTGGTGGGTAGTATATGGGGCTTTGGTGACAAAATGGATGGCACTTTGATAGACTACTTCCAATTTGCT